>NC_056746.1:157988764-158003764 GCF_019279795.1 Protopterus annectens | reverse complement strand
TCAGCTACTAATAATGCTTGCTTTTCATTTGGGGAAATATTTTCCATAAAGAATAGAAAATATTTGGTCATTGGTCATTACTTCGTTTAATGAAGTCCATAAAATCCAAGAAAAAATGACTTACGTCTGGTACTTGCTTGCTTATTCACAGTGCAGCATAGTTCTCACACATATATATGTGGAATCAGTCTAAAGCTCAAGGCTAGGAATTAGGATTTCTATGATTAAAGACCAAACCAAAGGGGGAATTATTCAGTTATTCTACCTGTAGCAGTGTCCTAGTAGTATTACTAACTAATGCAGGGTACAGAGTCCCATGCATGCAGGTATGGGGGTCTCTGTCCTCACCTTCAGGCAATGTCTGCCAACATTTTGTTTTCAACAGAGCAAAGTCTTTTAAACCAACATGCCATCACAGTGTTCCTAACAGAAACATAGCCATGCTTATGCTATAGATTCTACACCACAGATGTATAAAATACAATGCAAATGAAGTTATGCATACAGATGCTTCTCTTAGCATAGGATTGTACTGTACTCAAAAATGCACCCTGTGGGTTGTCATCTCATTATTCTAGTTTAGACTGGCTTAATTTGCACAAAACTGAAACATTTTATGTGATTGCTGTGCTCCCACATTAGACAACTATAGCTGTCTTCTTCTAGAAGGGAAACAGAGAACTTGCTGGAGTAGGACTTAAGATCTGGTGCTCTGGAAAGATGCAGCAGACACT
This sequence comes from Protopterus annectens, assembly GCF_019279795.1. Lineage (NCBI taxonomy): Eukaryota > Metazoa > Chordata > Ceratodontiformes > Protopteridae > Protopterus > Protopterus annectens. Next base: position 158,003,030 of record NC_056746.1, on the reverse strand, counting down.
GAACAATTACATCTGCAGTGCTGATGTGTATGTTATCACCTGGAGAGAAGCAGCAGACACCGAACGATTACCTCTGCAATGCTGATCTGTATGTTATCACCTGGAGAGATGCAGCAGACACTGAACGATTACCTCTGCAATGCTGATCTGTATGTTATCACCTGGAGAGATGCAGCAGACACTGAACGATTACCTCTGCAGTGCTGATCTGTATGTTATCACCTGGAGAGATGCAGCAGACACTGAACGATTACCTCTGCAGTGCTGATCTGTATGTTATCACCTGGGGAGATGCAGCAGACACTGAACGATTACCTCTGCAGTGCTGATCTGTATGTTATCACCTGGAGAGATGCAGCAGACACTGAACGATTACCTCTGCAGTGCTGATCTGGATGTTATCACCTGGAAAGATACAGCAGACACTGAAGGATTACCTCTGCAGTGCTGATCTGTATGTTATCACCTGGAGAGATGCAGCAGACACTGAACGATTACCTCTGTATTGCTGATCTGTATGTTATCACCTGGAGAGATGTAGCAGACACTGAACGATTACCTCTGCAGTAGTGATCTGTATGTTATCACCTGGAGAGATGCAGCAGACACTGAACGATTACCTCTGCAGTGCTGATCTGTATGTTATCACCTGGAGAGATGCAGCAGACACTGAACGATTACCTCTGCAGTGCTGATCTGTATGTTATCACCTGGAAAGATACAGCAGACACTGAAGGATTACCTCTGCAGTGCTGATCTGTATGTTATTACATAAGACAAGCACAGGGCATACGATCATGCTGTGTCTCCACTTATGGAATGATGTTTCTCAGAAGCTATGTGAGTTGCATTTTCTGGAATGAATTACAGCTAAAGAGTAGCTTCTCACATGTACTCATGTGTGACTGCCAAATAATAACCGGGGTGGGTGTTTATTCTGCTCTTTTTTTTTGTGCTACCCCAGGCTCTTGTTTGATGGCTCCTTTTCTTTCTCTGATTGGCACATATCATCTAGTGGAATGAAATCCAGGTATTCACAGACTAGCCAAGGGCACTATGGGCCATCCATTCCTGTCTGAGAGCCCCATCTGTCCATCATTCTCCAGCAAGAGTCAGGTGTTATGGAGTGGGATAGATTTCTGGGCCTGACGACTGTCTGACCCTCTACCCATGGGAGCACACCCCTCCTCTTTGTGTTTCTTTTGAGCCCACAGTTGCTACCTCCCAAGAGGAAGTGTGCCTTGGTGTGCTAGCTTTCCTATGACTACTTAGTGCAAATGCACTATGCTAGCAAGAGCTCGGCCAGCTCAGAACTCCACATGGTTAACACATACTTCTCCTACTAGGTGTCAGTCATGTCGTGAGTCAGAGTCACCTCCCTCCACCCAGGACAGCCCATCCTCCCATCATCTCCAACAGGCACCCATGCTGCTAGCTGAATTTGGCCTGCCTGCTCCATAGGCAGGTATTTATTCATCTATGTCACAGTACTGGTTGTCTGCCCTGAGTCTTGAAATAAACCAGCATATTGGGGAAAGGGCAGTTACAGATTTATGAGAACTAGTGTGTTTTGATACTGGAGTAAAATATTTATTAGTGCAATATGACAAAATAAAACTGTAAAATTAAATAAATATACATGTATACCTCGGAGAATGCATTGAAATGACGTTCATTTACTTAAATGTACTTATTTTTCACCCAGATTACACAGATGCAGTGAAATCTTTGTCAAGAAGACAGAGTCCATCAGAAGTTAGCTCCGCCCTTCACAACAATCCAGAGTCCATCAGAAGTTAGCTCCGCCCTTCAGTACAAGGTTAATAGTTGTACTCATACAGTTACAGAAGCTTCTGTATTGTAGAACATGTTCAGCTTTTCATAAATCAAGAAAAAAAATCCACACAATTCAGCCATGAATTCAGCCATGAAATTGTTTCATAGGTGAGATCCTTGCTAATGTTGTCCACAGATTTGATATATGGCATCTTTTCTGGGCATCTTTTCTGGTTTTCTAAAAGAGGGTAGCCTATGAGTACATGAGGACTCATTTTTCCTTAACTGTCCAACAGGAGTCAGCCAGTGCTGACCTTGAATCCTTCACATGTTCCATTACTGCATATTCTCTAGGGACACCAGTACACAGACATGTCAATCACAGGCTGGGCTGACAGCCTTTCATGAGTGTAGGTTATAGGTTTATAGGTTCATAGGATGAAATTAGGCTACTGGCTCGGAGGCCCTTATAAGCCTAGCCAAGAATTTTGCCTATGTTCCCATGAAGTCAGCACCTGTTTCCCCTGTCCAGCAGGGACACAGATGGTGTGTTTTCTGTTTCCCATCCAGTCATCCAGGTTCCTCTTAAACAGGGCTAGTGAGGTACTCTGATTGACATGGAGCGGGACTCTATTCCACAATTGGGGAGGCTTTGGGACACAAATCTATCCCACCAACAGATTCTAATAATGTCACAGACCAGGTTGAGGCCTCACGTGTTGGGTACCCGAGTGGAGTTTGACTTATGGATATGCAGCAACTCCATCAAGGCTGGGTATGAGACAGCCTTGTATGTCAGACACAGGCCACCTCTGAATAGTCTGTATGAGACTGAGTAGAGGGATAGGGCTTTTAGCCTACGTGTAAAGGATAGGTGTTTGATATCCTGGATTTTCCTGGTCAGGAACCTCTGTGGTCTCTCCAGTTGTTGCATGTGCTTGGCAAGGAACATGCCAAAGGGGGCACTGTATTTGATAATGGGTCTGATAAGGGAGGAGTAGAGGGCTGTTATGACCTCCTTGTTTCTGGATGAAATACCCTTACTTATGAGGTGGGCCATGTAGAAAGCCTTTGGTACGATGGAGGCAACATGGTGGTCAAAAGTCAGTCTGCTATTAACCTGGATGCCCAAGTCCATCATGACTGATTGCATGCTTAGCACGTTGTTATTAATGTGCTAATTAGTGGGGGTGCCATTTTCCGCAAAGGGGATAATGATGCATTTCTTGGCATTCAATTTGAGGCTATGCTTCTAGCACCAGTCATTACCACTAGGGGAATTTAAAACAGCACCCAGCTTGCAGTCATCTGCAAACTTGGTCAGTCACAAACCACTGATTTTGGCTTGCACCTCAGAAATGTATATCCCAAACAGTACAGGCCCCAAGACTGATCCTTGGGGTACACCGATTGTTACGGGTCTACTACTAGAGGTGGCTTCCCCTATTTTGACTGAGTGGGCTCTATCAGTGATCCAGTTAGCTACCTATTTGGTAACATACGGGTTGATGCCTAGCTGGGAGAGTTTATCTATTATGCCTGAGTGGGGAATAGGCTTTGGCTAGGTCAACATAAACAGTGTGTACCATCTTCCCCCTCATCCATGGCTTTGGTTACTGTTTCAAAGAAGTTGACTAAGTTTAACAGGCATGATCTCCCTTTGACAAAACCAAATTGTGTGGGGTGAAGCATTTGGAGATTGCCAATGTCCTTGTTTATAATGTCCATGATAATGCATCCCATGGCTTTGTAGATTAGGCTAATTAGGCTGATGGGCCTATAATTGCCTCAGTTGGTGGATGCTCCACCTTTGTGTAGAGGGATGACAGTGGTGTCCTCCATTTCACTGGGATGAAGCCAGTGCTTGGGTTTTGGTTGAATAGGGTGCCTAATGGTGCTGAGAGCTCATGGCTGAGTTCATGTAGGATGCAGCCAGGGGTGTTATCGGATCCCATGGAGGCTGTATTTTTTTGCCTTTGAGAGAACATTAAAAACCTTCTCTCTGGTGATAAGAAGAAGGGGGGCAGGTGCTGGGGATGTCCTGGTTTACTGATGGTGGGTACAGGGGGGTGAAGTTTTCAATGAATCTGTCTGCCAGCAGATTGGCTATATCTACTGTGTTTATGTCGTGTTCTTGACTACCAGTTCAGAGCAGATTTGGGTGTTACCTTTGAGAGTGAAGACATATCTGAAGAAGGCGTTGTGATTGTCCTTAGTGGATTTGGCCAATTTGAACTTGAAGTTAGCCTTAGAGGATTTCACCAGTAACCTTATTTTCTTGTTCAGACAAAGGAGAGATTACTTCCAACTTCGCACCTGCTCCTTTTTGGTCCCGGCCAGCAATTTTTTCCTTTTATTATAGAGTTTGTTTATTGCTGCTGTCCATCAGAAAGGTTTATTCTTCCTTGAGGAAGATGATTTGGTCCTGTCAAGTACTGATGAGTCCATGCAGCTATGGGGTCTATATTATATGAAAGAAGTTTTATAACTTCGAATACCATATGATCGACACCATATGGTCGAAGTTATAAAACTTCGAACAGTTAAAAAAAAAAAAAAAGGTAATCTAACGGGTTAAAGCAGGGGGCTGGGGGTAAAAGGAAATCTTCCCTTTATCGCATTATAGTGCTGTCTTGGAGTTGGTATATTTAAAGAGCGGGGGGTGTGGGTGGTGCAGCCCCCAACATGGGGGGTGCAGAGGGGCTTGCTCCCCTGCCTACAACCCTTAGTTTAGGGTTTGTTCTTTTATTTTATTTGTTTTATACATTTGAAGTTTTATAACTTTGAACATATGGTGTAGATCATATGGTATTCGAAGTTATAAAACTTCGAGTATATAATATAGACCCCAGGTATGTAGGTGCTCATATAGTTTTTTAGTGTAGGCTTGGACATTAGTGCTAGTTCTAGCTGAAGGGATGGTGGCTGTGAAGCTGCTTATACCTGCTCTCAAGAGGTTGCAGTCAGCTTTGGAAATGTTTTTTGTTTGACCCTGGCAAGGTGGGTGGTCATGGGAGATGGTGAATTTGAAAGTGATCGCTTTATGGTCAGATCTTACCAAGGAGGATGACACTGTAGGGGTGCTAAAGTGGCTACTCATGTTGGTTAGTACCAGGTCTAGGATATTTTCACCTCTCATGGCGGTATCAACCAGCTGATCCTGAGTCATGGTTGTGGGTCTGTAGCTAGCTATGATTTGAATAGGTTTTTTGTCAACAGTTAAACGCACCTGGAGTGTCTCCTGTGCATCATACTGTCTGACCAGTGTGGAGGTGTGTATGTCTTTGATAAATATTGAAACTCCCCCTCCTTTGTTTTGTAGCCCTCTATTTGGGTTCTGAAAGTATGGTAGGATGAGTAATCTGGTAAGGCTGGTCTGCTCTCTACAGCTTTGAACCAGGTTTCAGTGACTGCACAAATGTCAGCATCTTCCATGGTGAGGAATGCTTGCAATTAGTGCAATTTCATGTTAAGACTCCTAGAATTTAGCACCATGACCTTTAAATTTCGTTTAGAATAACTTTTCATGTTAGTAATTTTGTCCTCATGACTTTGCTTAAAAAGGCTCTATGGGGGAGGCAAGAGCCTTTGCCAGAAGCCTGAAGCCCAGGGGGCACAGATGAAGGCCATCTCTGGCAAAGCATCATAGTCTGTCAATCATGTCCTCCCAGGCTGTCAGGTACTGGATCCCCTTGGGATGACACCAGAAACTAAGCCAATTGTTAAAGTTAATCATGTTTTGTTTGTATTGAGGCATCATTCTGGTTGACAGCAGGATGCTGCTTACGGCTAGGGGCATACCTGCCTGGGACCCATATTCAGCGAGCTGAATCGTGTCTCTCTTCATATTGTCCAGAGAGGTACATCTCAAGTCATTTATACCAACATGGACTATGACAGAGTCATAACAGTACCTGTTGTTAACAGACTTGAGTGCATGCATGATATGGTGGAAATTAGCACCCGACAAGCAACTTACTGTGACTTTCTCTTTGTCTAGCCTGGTGAAGGGCACATCTGTGTGTTTCACGATAGAGTCTCCTATAACTAGTATGTTGGGTTTGTGAGTGGGCCTTACAGGCTGTAAGACACAGACGTGTGTACTATCTGTGGTGCTTGATGCTGTGGGTTGTGATATGTGTGTGTGTGTGATTTTTTGCCTCAGAGTTCTCTTTTGTTTAGGTATGTTTTTGTTGAGAATCTCCACATATATGAGAGTGTGTTGTATAGGTGTGGGTGGTGTTAGAGGTCTGGTGTTTGTAGTGTTTGTGCAGACAACCTTCTCAGTGCCAGATGTACTGGCTTGTGATTGAGAGAGTAAAGATTCTAGGTTCTTAATGTAATTGCATCTCTCACATATCGTGTTCCGAGGTGGTAGTAGTAGAGGGGTGTCCATGTAAATGAGGCAGTTGCTATACTGTCTCAGGATGCCCATATCAACCAGAATAGCAGGAGAAACCATAGGAGATTGTCCATCCATGATTGTCAAAATCTGTGGAAGAGAGGTCAGGGATAGCAGAGTGGGTACTATCTGAGATGAGTACCTATAGGTGTGAGTAGGTCTGGATAAAATCAGTACAGTATCTGCAAGGGTGGGCCTCACTTACAGAGGAGAGCTGGAAGGGGAAAAATGCAGCTGAGATACATCGCAAAGGATTAAAATAGTACTGTGGTGGTGTTTGACGCACAAACAAGCACAAACCCATGCAAACGTGGGGTTTGAATGCCACAAAAATGAAAGTAAAATAGAAACACTGGAATCGAACAATCCACCCTTGTCCCTGAGTTCTTAGCTAAACACCCTCTGCCAGACCAGTTCCATCCAGTTCACTTAGTCCCACTAAGTGAAGGTAGGTCCCAGCCAACACAAGATGGTGTAGCAGGAAACATAAGAATCACACAAACAGATCTGGATACAGCAAAACCTGTAACCAGACTATGCTAAAGATATTTAACTCTGTTTAGGTCGAGTTAACACAGGAGAACAGATACACACTTAAATATAACAGCAGAAGAGTTCACTATCAGTTAATTAAACAGTTTAACAGTAAAACAGTGAAAAAATACAGTGCAGATAGGACCATAAAATGGAAAAACTGCAGCATCCTTGATGGTTGTTTAAATGATGGACCCTTCCTGGTTGACCTCCACAATGGTTTTGGGGAATTAATGGGCCAATTGGCCAGGAGGGGGATAATAATGGTTTGCAAAAGAGAAAAAGAAAGAAAAAGAAAAAAAAAGCAGAACTATATGAGTGATATTTAAAATCCACTATGAATTCTGACATCTTGAACATGCCCCAAAATGCTTTCACATTCTCCCCTCTCCAGAGACAGGGGAGCAGGTTCCACCGCACCATTCCTCTCTCTCTCTCTTTTCTCCAACCAGCTTGTCTATCACCCAGATGAGTAATATTCCTAAACCATCTGGACTATAGCCAGAGATTTATTCTTCTCTTGTTCTGGTGAAACCATTTATCAGACTGGACAGACTGGCTAGCTGCAACCTATACTGGACAGATTGGCTAGCTGCAACCTATTTGTTGTGAAAGTTTACTGAAAATGTGAAAGGCATGCAGCTGGACCAATTCTTATGCAGGTGTAATTGCTTTGCCACCTTCCGATTTGATTTTAAGTGCAGTTTTATTTCTGATTCATTGTCCTCATCAACCCCCTTTTCCCCATTTTCTACATGGGGTGTTGCTGTCTTGTCAACAGTCGTCATTCTCCATCCAATGCCACTTTCCTTCCTTCTTTGTCACCCAACCCATACACCTCTTTGCTGGATGCCCTCATTTCATCTTGCCTTCTTCCTGCCTGTCTCAATTCTTCTTCACCAGATTATTTTGCTTTTCTGCATGTGCACATACCATTGTAATCTGTCCTCTTTGACCTTTGCTCCAATTAGAGCTACTTTGGCTTCTGCTCTTATTTCCTCATTTTGTCGTCTCTCCCACAGCATGCACCCTACCACCCATCTCAGGCACTTCATCTCCTGAGTTTGTCATCTCTCCCACAGCGTGCACCCTACCACCCATCTCAGGCACTTCATCTCCTCAGTTTGTCGTCTCTCCCACAGCGTGCACCCTACCACCCATCTCAGGCACTTCAAATCCTCAGTTTGTCGTCTCTCCCACAGCATGCACCCTACCACCAATCTCAGGCACTTCAAATCCTCAGTTTGTCGTCTCTCCCACAGCATGCACCCTACCACCAATCTCAGGCACTTCAAATCCTCAGTTTGTCATCTCTCCCACAGCATGCACCCTACCACCCATCTCAGGCACTTCATCTCCTCAGTTTGTCATCTCTCCCACAGTGTGCACTCTACCACCCATCTCAGGCACTTCATCTCTTCAGTTTGTCATCTCTCCCACAGCGTGTACCCTACCACCCATCTCAGGCACTTCAAATCCTCAGCTTGTCGTCTCTCCCACAGCATGCACCCTACCACCCATCTCAGGCACTTCATCTCCTGAGTTTGTCGTCTCTCCCACAGCGTGCACCCTACCACCCATCTCAGGCACTTCATCTCTTCAGTTTGTCATCTCTCCCACAGCATGCACCCTACCACCCATCTCAGGCACTTCAAATCCTCAGTTTGTCATCTCTCCCACAGCATGCACCCTACCACCAATCTCAGGCACTTCAAATCCTCAGTTTGTCATCTCTCCCACAGCATGCACCCTACCACCAATCTCAGGCATTTCAAATCCTCAGTTTGTTGTCTCTCCCACAGCATGCACCCTACCACCCATCTCAGGAACTTCATCTCCTCAGTTTGTCGTCTCTCCCACAGTGTGCACCCTACCACCCATCTCAGGCACTTCATCTCTTCAGTTTGTCATCTTTCCCACAGCGTGCACCCTACCACCCATCTCAGGCACTTCAAATCCTCAGTTTGTCATCTCTCCCACAGCATGCTCTCTACTACCCATCTCAGGCACTTCATCTCCATCACGTCCAGATTCCTCAGCTGCTCTGCCTTTGCTGCCCGGGTTCCTGTACCATACAGTAGTATGGGTCACACTAATGTTTTGTGCATCTTACTTTTCAGCTTCTTTGGCATTTTTCTGTCACACACTATCCCTGGCACTCTCTGTCAAGTTGTCTGCAGCCTCTCTGAGTCTAGCTTTGACCTCCTTATTCAGCCTTCCCTTTTCTTTAACCACCCCTCCCAGATACTTGAAGCTGTTAACCTGTTCCACTATTATCTCTTCTATCTAATTTCTCATCTTCTTCTGTCCCCCATTTGCTGCCATGACAACTGTCTTATCTGTACTCAGTTTCATCCCATGTGTCTTCAGTTTTGCATTCCATTCCTCTATCCTTTGCTGAAGTTCTTGCTCAGAGTCTGCCTGTAATGCCACATTGTCTGCATACACCAGGTTTGTTGGTCTGTCCCCTCAAACCTGTTTGCCAATGTAGTCCATCACCAGTATGAACAACAGGGGGCTTAGAGCTGAACCCTGGTGCACACCCATTCCCACAGGGAACCCCTCTGTGAGACCAAAGACTATTCATGCTTGAGTCATTGTCTCCTTGTACATAGCCTGCACTTATTCTACCAATGATACTGAGATTTCAAACCACTGCATGACTGCCTAGATCATCTTTCTTGGGACCTTGCCATATGCTTTCTCCAAGTCTAGGAATGCTCAGCTGGACTCTTTCTTCTCATGGAGCTGTCTCACTGCAAACATTAGGTCAGTAGTACTGTATCCTGGTCCGAATATGAACTGCTCATATCCCATCTTACTTTCCACTACTCTGTGTTTATCAGTCAACATCTCCATAACTTTCATGCTGACAGGAGTTTGATAACCTCTGTACAGCTCACAATTGTGAATGTCCCCTTTGATCTTGAACACTGGCACTAGTATGCTTATTCTCCAGTCATCTTTGATATGCCTTTCTCTCCACAGTGCTATGAGTACCCTCAGGAGCCATTTCTCCACTAACTCACTCGACATCTTTATCATATCAACATTTCCCTTAGTGCTGTTCTTACTTCTTCTATGGTGGGCTTCTCTTGTCTCATTGTAGGCTGTGTCTGGGGAAGTACAGCTACTCTGGGAGTTCTCTGTTCAGAAGCTGCTGAAAGTACTCCTTCCATCTGCCTTTGATGTCCTATACACAGGTGAGCAGGTTGTTGCTGGCATCCCTTATGATGGGGGTCTTGCTATCTTCTTTATCTTTCTCTCTTTGCCCTTGAACCTGTTATAGCTTCTTTTTGCCATCTACTGAGTCACTTTTCAGAAGCTGCTATAGTGCTTCTGATGCCTTGTTCTTTGCTATTGCTGATCTTTTTTTTTGGTAGCCAACCAGTATTCCTTCCTAGCTTGGTCCATCTTTTCTATCTCCCACTTATTCCTGCACTCCTTCTTTCTTTTGATGACTTCCTGGACTTCTGCATTCCACCACCAGCTTTCTTTATATACCTTATTTCCATAGCTGTCTCAGCCACATATCAATTCTGTAGTCCTCACATGCTGTTTTGAGGCACTGCCATTCTTCATCAATTCCACCTATTTCCTCTTCTTCTAAATGTTCTAGATGCCAGAGTAATTCCTTAAACTGTTGTACTTTCTCTCCAGACAACTTGCAGGTCTTCACCCTGGTCTCTGTTGACCTTAGAACCTTCTCTGACCACTGCTTGCAGGTGCTTGCAGCGGCAAGTGGTTTATGCTGTGAGTGACTGTTTCACTGGGGATGACTTTGCAATCTCTGACATAACCCAAGTGCCCTTTCCTAACTAGGAGGAAGTCCACGTGAGTTACATGTTGGCCATTCTTGTATGTGATATTGTGACAGTTTCTCTTTCTGAACTATGTGTTGGCTACTATCAAGCCATTTGCCATACAGAAGTCTAGAATTTCCTTTCCTTCTTTATTTTTGTTCTCCCACCCATGAGGATCCAGACAACCCTCATATCCTGTTCTGTCTGTCCTGATGTGAGCATTAAGGTCACCCATGATCAATACCAGCTCACGTTGTCCTGCTTTATACAGTAGGTCCTGCAGCTATCCGATTGCAGTCTTTTCTATACTATCACAACCCTGCTGTGGGGCATAGGCTGATATTATGAATCATGCAGTATCCTTACACTGGAGTCTAACTGCCATGAGTCTATCAGTACTTCTAATGACATCCCTCACTGTCTTCTGAAGCCTCTCCCTCACCACAATTCTCACACCATTTCTTGTTTGTCCTCTTCCTGAGTAGTAGATTCTGGATCCCAAGCCAAGTGGCTTGCTGCACTGCCCTTCCATCTTGTTTCCTGGATACATAGGATGTCCAGCCTTCTCCTTACCATCATGTCATCCACTTCCAAGCTGAGTCCTTTCAGTCAACCTGCATTGATTGTAGCAATTCTTAGTTCATGTTTGGCAGGTTGATTGGTTTTACATCTAGCTTTTGCTCAACAGAGCTATCCCATGTAACCCAAGCTGGGTAACTGAAACTGGTTGGCACACACTGAAAAGTAGTGGCACATACAGCCCTCCCACCATTAGCATGGGTCCCTGGTATAGGACAGTGTAGGCTGAGTCATCAAACCACTTATCACCGGCAACTACCCATGCCTATTTGGCAACATTAGTCAGCACAACTGAATCACCAAGCACCATACTTTTATACCATCAAGTAGCTAGCCCTGCCACTGCATGCAGTCTGTGATCCTTCGTTGAGGATATTGTGCACCACTGAAGATGCCCAAAATGGTTGATCTATACAGCTCTTCTCTCTGTAGGACATCATCTAGAGTCTGTGCTGCTACCCACCCCTCCATTCTTGGGGGAGTTTGAGATGGAATCACTCAGCATGTTTTTCAGATGTCAGAGGAGCCCTACACAGACACAGGCTGAACATGCAAATTCCAAACAGGCATTGGATGGAGGTCAGGATGGAACCTTGTACCTTGTGCATGGGGTATAGAAATATAAAAGTAGCTATATTTCTGATTTAGTTCTTGTGAAAATAACTCTTGGCTACGGATCATAGCTCAAGTCCATTGCTTAGTCTGTTTGATCACATGATATTATTTGATACTATAAACCAGAGGGCATTCTGTATTGCCTGCATTAGTTTTGCACATCTTAGGGGAAATGGCCCTGAGATGGTTTTCCTACACTATTGGCAGATGGTAGTCAATAATCTGTTTCTATTCATTGCCTACATTGTTATTTATTTATTCATTAATTTACTGACATTTGATTACCGGGAAAGCCCAACTGGGTAGAAGCCCATTTTTAGCAGAGACCCAAGGAGAAAAGCTCCAAATTATTGCAAGACATTTTAAGAACAATAATTTTACAATCTTCAGAAATAAAAACATCTGCAGTTTAAATAATTATAACAAATTAGACATAATATAAAAACATTGGTAAAGAATTGATACAAGTAATGACAATCATTTAATATTTGGAGAAATTTTACACAGTTTGTAGAGAAATTAAAGGTAAGTTAGTCTAATACAAGCAGGAACTGCAATATGAAGTGAGGGGAAAAAACAGGTTTATGGTATATTTAGAGATAAATTCAGGGAAGAGAATCTGATAGCAGTAAGGAAGTAAGTGAAGAAGGGAGAGTAAGGAGGTGTAAGGAATGAAAAGGTACTTGTTCACATTCAGAAATATAGTTTATCCTGGTTTTGAGCAAGAACAGAGCGAGATTTTAGCTAGGAAATCTTTCAGAGCGGTTTTGAAAGATCGGAGGGAGAGTATAGATCTGATGGATACAGGTAAGGAGTTCCAGGCCTTAGCAACCTTGTACAAGTACAGACAACGCCTGGCAGATTTACTAGGTTTGTAGACCGACAGGACTTTTTGGTCACTGGATCACAATGACTGATTGGGACCATAGTTGTGTAGAATGTTTTTTTAGTGCTGGAGAGGCAGATGGATGCCGGCTACTTTTATAGGTGGTGCTAAGCTGTGTATATTTTAGTAGACATGGCAGTTTTAACCTATTTCGACTTTCCAGTGCTATATAGTGGTGGGTTCTGAAATGGCTATGTGCTGCAAATTTAGTACCTCTGTGATAGCGTTGTTAGGTTTTAATTTTTTGAAGCTTAGAGGTTAGTAAGGATGGGAGCACCATAAACAAGAGTGGAGAGGAGGTTAGTAGTAGCAAGTGTAGATTTAGTTGTGTCAGTGAGAAAGTTATTGGCATCCCTAGTTTGTGATTACTTTTTCTTACGCATGTTTGTATATGCAGGTCAAAAGTAAGATTATCATCCACTATCACACCTGTTAGTTTGTTATGAGAAGTGATTTCAATGGTTCTATTATCAAGAGAGGGGACCTTGCATTTTGTTTTTTTCATAAGAGAGGGATGTGGAGAAAAAAAAATAGGAGTTTGGAGTTTTTTGGTTTGTGCATGAGTTGTGAGTTACGAAGCCATGTTTCAGTGGCTATTAAAGCTTCCTGAGTAATTTTTGGAGGTGAACCATGTTGTCAGATGTACAGATGAGAGTGGAATCATCTGCATATTGTATTAGGGTAGCCTGCCGTGTGGAAGTATAGAAGGTGTTGGTGAAAATGTTAAAGAGGAGGGAACCAAGGATAGATCCTTGTGGTACACTGATGGTGATTGGCAGGTAAGGAAAGAGGGTGGAGTGTAATTTTACTGACTGCTACCTTTTGGACAGGTAGCTTTTGAACCACAGAAGGGTGGGCTGAGAGAGACCTAGTGAGGACGTTTGAAGTAGATGTTTGCAGTGACAAACTGTGCTGAAGGCATTAGACAAGAATAGAAATAAGGAAGAGACTAGTTTGTCATTATCTGTAGCATTATTAACAGTATCTGTACTTGATAGAAGGGCAGTGCTAGTACTATAAGAAGGACGGAAGCCATGTTGTGTGGGGGCTAGGAGTGCTTGCTGCAGGAGATAGTCTAGCAATTGTTTGTGAATACATTTTACAAGTATTTTGGTGACGGGATATAAGATTGCTATAGGTCTAAAGTTATTAATGTCTGTTGAATTACTAATGGGACATCAGTTAACAGTCAGTTGTTTAACATTAATAATCATGAATACAAGGAGTGCTACAAAGATCCACTTTATTGCCTACATGACTTGTGACTTAACTGATTTCTCAAGAGGTGCTCCTTAGAGATATTCAGTTTCTATGGGGATAACTGTGCTGTGGAAAGAAACAAAATTGTATAGTTAGGTGATAACTATGTATATATTCATCTGTCCAGGGACTTCAGTTAACAGTCAGTTGTTTAACATTCACGTGAATGACGAATCGTCATTTTAGACTAGTGGGCAGTCACTGGTTGGTAATTAGCCCACTCAGCATTGATGCCAGAGAAATTAGAAGGCTGGGAGTTCTATCTCCACATCAGGAATGTGGAGTTATGTTCAAGTACTCCCACTGTAAAATGTCTTGAAGGGGGTGCTAAGATTCTAAAAGTTACTAAACAAAGTGTATCAATAAATACTGTCAATTACTAAACTTTCGATTTTCCAATTGTTCTTTAAA
>NC_056746.1:157783764-157983764 GCF_019279795.1 Protopterus annectens | reverse complement strand
TATTATATATTTTTTTAATATCCTTTCTAACCATTCTCTGCACATTTCTGTATTTCACTTGATTAGTTTTGTATTTCATTTGTTTAGCTTCAAAGATTTTAAAAACACCTTACTCTCCTTTACTAAAAAGAACAAATGTTATTATCTTGATCGTATTTAAAATGTATCCATAGCACTTTGTCTATACATTTAAATTCAGAGTGCCTTGGAAAAGTACCAGCTTTTCATATTAAATTAAAGACAAAAAACAGTGTAGTTACGTTTGTTTTTTAGAATATCATTATATCATACCTTTTGCCTTACTTATTTTTCCTCCAAGTCACTTTCTAAATTGGATGTATTTCCCTGACATTTCCGTATAATCTTCTCCTCTTATTCATGAAAATATACTATTTTTTAATCACTCCCTTGTACTACCCACATAATTTATGTTTATTAATAATTAACTCCCACCTCACCCAACACACCCTTTCTCAAACTGTGCAAGTGAAAATAACATCTTCTTTGCACTCATCTTATCCATCTTTGTCATACAAACACTGTTATCAGCAGGGGCCCTAGAATTTTGGAAAAAATTAGTCATTCTCTGAAATGGCCTTGGTGCCTTGCCCCTCTTCAGCTTTCTTCAGAATGCATACATTTAATACAAAAATGGACACTGCCATCTTAGTATCTGACCACTTCATTGTGGCCCAGTACATTAAAGACTGGATGGAGTAACTAAGTGGGCAACTCATCACCAGCTGGTATATGTTGCCCAAACGTATCACCATGGAGTTGTTTTTATTAGTAAGGGGTACAGATTGTAAAGCCCCATATATGAAGCTGTGGGGCTACAACCTTCCACGTAAGGATGCAGATGAATTGCTCATTTGGTCTGCTCGTGTAGCCATTTACATATGGTATCCCAAGTGCATTCCCATATTCCTAATAGATTCCACAAACTTAGAATCTGTCCCTAAATGTAATGTATCTTCTTACAGCATTGCATGAGACACATTATCAAAACTATTTGCTAATCTAAAGATAAAATGCAAATCTTGGCTATATGAAGGTTTCTTAAAAATATTTTGTAAAACATTTAACTCACTGCGTTGTACATGCCAGCCCCTGATACTGAAGTTTAAAAGCTTTGATTTGTGACCCAGTTGGCTAAAGTATAATTAGAATTTCAGGTGCCTGATGGAGTTGTCATGGGGAGAAAACTGAATGACAAGTTACCATTTCACCTCTTTCTTTGTTGTTAGGGGGAGTTAGAGACAAAATTCTGACATAAGAATGAATGTTCTTGGAAGTCCAGTGGTAGATTATAGCTCTGAGCAGTTGCAGTGCTAGATGTCTGGGTAGGTTTGATGAAGTGTTCCCACCTTGCAGGAGGGAATAGAGCCTCCTGGACTATGACTAATAGACAGCAGTAACCAGTCAATGTGAACATCAGCTAATTCCACAAGTCGAGTACCTTCCATGTGTGGCTATGACGACTCCATGCTCCACTTGTCCATTGTGATCCTAGTATCTACATTAGGAACTGGATGTTTGTAGTATAGCTTCTGGGGTGCTCATTGTAAATGGATGGTTGAAACAAAGGTACTTTCCTCCCAGAAAAAATAAAAAAGTCCAACCTCTTAGTCTACGTCTGTTTGCTTGTTTCATTAATATGATTATATTTAAACTACGGGATCATTTGATTATTAGTATGTAAATTTAGCGAGAGGGTTTATGTATTCCAGTAATTTTAGCTCAGGTTGGTGATATGATTGTGACAGTTAAGGATAGGAATGTGCTGACCATATTACATCTATCTCTGTGACATAATATGTAAATGTATTGAGCTTAGACAAACTGTACAGGTGATACAGGTGATGCAGGGTCCGAAACTTGTTCACAGATAATTTTACTGAGGGAGGTCACAGTCAGTCCTGACACATTTTGGTGTATGAATGTGTTGAGGTAAAAATTTCAGATAAGGTCATTATTGACTAAAAGTGACAGATATGATAAGCTCATTATTGACTAAAAGTGACAGATAAGATAAGATAAGCTCAGTATTGACTAAAAGCGACAGATATGATAAGCTCAGTATTAACTAAAAGTGACATATGATAAGCTCAGTATTGACTAAAAGTGACAGATATGATAAGCGCAGTATTGACTAAAAGTGACAGATATGATAAAGTCAGTATTGACTAAAAGTGAGAGGTATGATAAGGTCAGTATTGACTAAAAGTGACAGATATGATAAGATCAGTATTGCCTAAACGTGACAGATATGGTAAGGTCAGTATTGACTAAAAATGACAGATATGATAAGATCAGTATTGACTGAAAGTGACAGATATGGCAAGGTCAGCATTGACTAAAAGTGACATATATGATAAGTCAGTATTGACTGAAATTGACAGATATGGTAAGGTCAGTATTGACTAAAAGTGGCAGATATGATAAGCTCGGTATTGACTAAAAGTGACAGATATGATAAGGTCAGTATTGAATAAAAGTGAGACATATGATAAGCTCAGTATTAACTAAAAGTGACAGATATGGTAAGGTCAGTATTGACTAAAAATGACAGATATGTTAAGATCAGTATTGACTGAAAGTGACAGATATGGCAAGGTCAGCATTGACTAAAAGTGACAGATATGATAAGTCAGTATTGACTAAAATTGACAGATATGGTAAGGTCAGTATTGACTAAAAGTGGCAGATATGATAAGCTCGGTATTGACTAAAAGTGACAGATATGATAAGGTCAGTATTGAATAAAAGTGAGACATATGATAAGCTCAGTATTAACTGAAAGTGACAGATATGATAAGCTCAGTATTGACTAAAAGTGACAGATATGATAAGGTCAGTATTGACTAAAAGTGACAGGTATGATAAGCTCAGTATTGACTAAAAGTGACAGATATGATAAGGTCAGTGTTGACAAAGTGACAGATATGATAAGCTCAGTATTGACTAAAAGGGACAGATATGATAAAAGTCAGTATTGACTAAAAGTAACAGATATGATAAGCTCAATATT
Source organism: Protopterus annectens (assembly GCF_019279795.1). Classification (NCBI taxonomy): domain Eukaryota; kingdom Metazoa; phylum Chordata; order Ceratodontiformes; family Protopteridae; genus Protopterus; species Protopterus annectens. Next base: position 157,980,733 of record NC_056746.1, on the reverse strand, counting down.
TACAAAAAGTGACATATATGATACTGTCAGTATTGACTAAATGTGACAGATATGGTAAGGTCAGTATTGACTAAAAGTGACAGATATGATAAGCTCAGTATTGACTAAAAGTGACAGATATGATAAGCTCAGTATTGACTAAAAGAGATAGCTAGCATAAGCTCAGTATTGACTAAAAGTGACAGATATGATAAGTTCAGTATTGACTAAAAGTGAGAGATATGATAAGGTCAGTATTGACTAAAAGTGACAGATATGATAAAGTCAGTATTGACTAAAAGTGAGAGATATGATAAAGTCAGTATTGACTAAAAGTGAGAGATATGATAAGGTCAGTGTTGACTGAAAGTGACAGATATGATAAGGTCAGTATTGACTAAAAGTGACAGATATGGTAAGGTCAGCATTGACTAAAAGTGACAGATATGATAAGGTCAGTATTGACTAAAAGTGACAGATATGATAAGCTCATTATTGACTAAAAGTGACAGATAAGATAAGCTCAGTCTTGACTAAAAGCAACAGATATGATAAGCTCAGTATTAACTAAAAGTAACAGATATGATAAGCTCAGTATTGACTAAAAGTGACAGATATGATAAGCGCAATATTGACTAAAAGTGACAGATATGATAAAGTCAGTATTGACTAAAAGTGAGAGATATGATAAGGTCAGTATTGACTAAAAGTGACAGATATGATAAGATCAGTATTGACTAAAAGTGACAGATATGGTAAGGTCAGTATTGACTAAAAGTGACAGATATGATAAGGTCAGTATTGACTGAAAGTGACAGATATGGCAACGTCAGTATTGACTAAAAGTGACAGATATGATAAGTCAGTATTGACTAAAAGTGACAGATATGGTAAGGTCAGTATTGACTAAAAGTGGCATATATGATAAGCTCAGTATTGACTAAAAGTGACAGATATGATAAGGTCAGTATTGAATAAAAGTGACAGATATGATAAGCTCAGTATTAACTAAAAGTGACAGATATGATAAGCTCAGTATTGACTAAAAGTGACAGATATGATAAGGTCAGTATTGACTAAAAGTGACAGATATGATAAGGTCAGTGTTGACTAAAAGTGACAGATATGATAAGCTCAGTATTGACTAAAAGGGACAGATATGATAAGCTCAGTATTGACTAAAAGAGATAGATAGCATAAGCTCAGTATTGACTAAAAGTAACAGATATGATTAGCTCAGTATTGACTAAAAGTGATAGATATGATAAGGCCAGTATTGACTAAAAGTGACAGATATGATAAGCTCAGTATTGACTAAATGTGACAGATATGGTAAGGTCAGTATTGACTAAAAGTGACAGATATGATAAGCTCAGTATTGACTAAAAGTGTCAGATATGATAAGCTCAGTACTGAATATAAGAGATAGATGGCATAAGCTCAGTATTGACTAAAAGTGACAGATATGATAAGCTCAGTATTGACAAAAAGTGATATAAATGATAATGCCAGTATTGACTAAAAGTGACAGATATGATAAGCTCATTATTGACTAAAAGTGACAGATAAGATAAGATAAGTTCAGTATTGACTAAAAGTGACTGATATGATAAAGTCAGTATTGACTAAAGTGATAGATATCGTAAGGACAGTATTGGCTAAAAGTGACAGAAATAATAAGGTCAGTATTGACTAAAAGTGACAGATATGATAAGGCAAGTATTGATTAAAAGTGACACATATGATAAGCTCAGTACTGACTAAAAGTGACAGATATGATGAAGTCAGTATTGACTAAAACTGACAGGTATGATGAACTCAGTATTGACTAAAAGTGATAGATATGATAAGGTAAGTATTGACTAAAAGTGACAAATATGATAAGGTCAGTATTGACTAAAAGTGATAGATATGGTAAGGTCAGTATTGACTAAAAGTGACAGATATGATAAGCTCAGTATTGACTAAAAGTGACAGATATGATAAGCTCAGTATTGACTAAAAGTGACAGATATGATAAGGTCAGCATTGACTAAAAGTGACAGATATAATAAGTTCAGCATTGACTAATAGTGACAGATACGATAAGCTCAGTATTTACTGAAAGTGACAGATATGATATGGTCAGTATTGACTAAAAGTGACAGATATGATAAGTTCAGTATTGACAAAAAATGACAGATATGATAAGCTCAGTATTGACAAAAAGTGACAGATATGATAAGCTCAGTATCGACTAAAAGGGACAGATTTGATAAGCTCAGTACTGACTAAAAGCGACAGATATGATAAAGTCAGTATTGACTAAAAGTGAGATATGATAAGGTCAGTATTGACTAAAAGTGACTGATATGATAAGCTCAGTATTGACTAAAATTGACAGATATGATAAGCTCAGTATTGACTAAATGTGACATGAAAAAGTCAGTATTGACTAAAAGTGACAGATATGATAATCTCAGTATTGACTAAAAGTGACAGATATGATAAAGTCAGTATTGACTAAAAGTGACAGATATGATAAGCTCAGTATTGACTAAAAGGGACAGATATGATGAAAGTCAGTATTGACTAAAAGTAACAGCTATGATAAGCTCAGTATTTACTAAAAGTGACATATATGATACTGTCAGTATTGACTAAATGTGACAGATATGGTAAGGTCAGTATTGACTAAAAGTGACAGATATGATAAGCTCACTATTGACTAAAAGTGGCAGATATGATAAGCTCAGTATTGACTATAAGAGATAGATGGCATAAGCTCAGTATTGACTAAAAGTGACAGATATGATAAGCTCAGTATTGACAAAAAGTGATATATATGATAAAGCCAGTATTGACTAAAAGTGACAGATATGATAAGCTCATTATTGACTAAAAGTGACAGATAAGATAAGATAAGCTCAGTATTGACTAAAAGTGACAGATATGATAAAGTCAGTATTGACTAAACGTGACAGATATCGTAAGGACAGTATTGGCTAAAAGTGACAGAAATAATAAGGTCAGTATTGACTAAAAGTGACAGATATGATAAGGTAAGTATTGACTAAAAATGATAGATATGGTAAGGTCAGTATTGACTAAAAGTGACAGATATGATAAGGTGAGTATTGACTAAAAGAGACAGATATGATAAGGTCAGTATTGACTGAAAGTGATAGATATGATGAACTCAGTATTGACTAAAAGTGACAGATATGATAAGGTCAGTATTGACTAAAAGTGACAAATATGATAAGGTCAGTATTGACTAAAAGTGAGAGATATGGTAAGGTCAGTATTGACTAAAAGTGACAGATATGATAAGCTCAGTATTGACTAAAAGTGACAGATATGATAAGGTCAGTATTGACTAAAAGTGAGAGATATGGTAAGGTCAGTATTGACTAAAAGCAACAGATATGATAAGCTCAGTATTGACTGAAAGTGACAGATATGATAAGCTCAGTATTGACTAAAATTGACAGATATGATAAGCTCAGTATTGATTAAAATTGACACATATGATAAGCTCAGTATTGACTAAAAGTGACAGATATGATGAAGTCAGTATTGACTAAAAGTGACAGATATGATAAGGTCAGTATTGACTAAAAGTAATAGATATGATAAGGTAAGCATTTACTAAAAGTGAGAGATATGGTAAGGTCAGTATTGACTAAAAGTGACAAATATGATAAGGTCAGTATTGACTAAAAGTGAGAGATATGGTAAGGTCAGTATTGACTAAAAGTGACAGATATGATAAGCTCAGTATTGACTAAAAGTGACAGATGTGATAAGGTCAGTATTGACTAAAACTGAGAGATATGGTAAGGTCAGTATTGACTGAAAGCAACAGATATGATAAGCTCAGTATTGACTAAACGTGACAGATATGATAAGGTCAGTATTGACTAAAAGTGACATATGATAAGCTCAGTATTGAATAAAAGTGTCAGATATGATAAGCTCAGTATTGACTAAAATTGACAGATATGATAAGCTCAGTATTGATTAAAAGTGACACATATGATAAGCTCAGTATTGACTAAAAGTGACAGATATGATGAAGTCAGTATTGACTAAAAGTGACAGATATGATAAGGCCAGTATTGACTAAAACTGATAGATATGATAAGGTAAGTATTTACTAAAAGTGACAGATGTGGTAAGGTCAGTATCGACTAAATGTGACAGATATGATAAGGTGAGTATTGACGAAAAGTGACAGATATGATAAGGTCAGTATTGAATAAAAGTGACAGCTGTGATGAACTTAGTATTGACTAAAAGTGACAGATATGATAAGGTCAGTATTGACTAAAAGTGACAAATATGATAAGGTCAGTATTGACTAAAAGTGAGAGATATGGTAAGGTCAGTATTGACTAAAAGTGACAGATATTGTAAGCTCAGTATTGACTCAAAGTGACAGATATGATAAGGTCAGTATTGACTAAAAGTGACAGATATGATAAGCTCAGTATTGACTAATAGTGACAGATACGATAAGCTCAGTATTGACTGAAAGTGACAGATATGATAAGGTCAGTATTGACTAAAAGTGACAGATATGATAAGCTCAGTATTGACTAAAATTGACAGATATGATAAGCTCAGTATTGACAAAAAGTGACAGATATGATAAGGTCAGTATTTACTAAAAGTGACAGATATGATAAGCTCAGTATCAACTAAAAGTGACAGATTTGATAAGCTTAGTATTGACTAAAAGCGACAGATATGATAAAGTCAGTATTGACTAAAAGTGAAATATGATAAGGTCAGTATTGACTAAAAGTGACAGATATGATAAGCTCAGTATTGACTAAAAGTGACAGATATGATAAGCTCAGTATTGACTAAAAGTGACAGATATGAAAAAGTCAGTATTGACTAAAAGTGACAGATATGATAAGCTCAGTATTGACTAAAAGTGATAGATATGATAAAGTCAGTTTTGACTAAATGTGACAGATATGATAAGGTAAGTATTGACTAAAAATGATAGATATGGTAAGGTCAGTATTGACTAAAAGTGACAGATATGATAAGGTGAGTATTGACTAAAAGTGACAGATATGATGAGGTCAGTATTAACTAAACGTGATAGATATGATGAAGTCAGTATTGACTAAAAGTGACAGATATGATAAGGTCAGTATTGACTAAAAGTGAGAGATATGGTAAGGTCAGTATTGACTAAAAGTGACAGAGATGATAAGCTCAATATTGATTAAAAGTGACAGATATGATAAGCTCAGTAATGACTAAAAGTGACAGATATGATGAAGTCAGTATTGACTAAAAGTGACAGATATGATAAGCTCAGTATTGACTAAAAGTGACAGATATAAGGTAAGTATTGACTAAAAATGATAGATATGGTAAGGTCAGTATTGACTAAAAGTGACAGATATGATAAGGTGAGTATTGACTAAAAGTGACAGATATGATAAGGTCAGTATTGACTAAAAGTGATAGATATAATGAAGTTCGTATTGACTAAAAGTGACAGATATGATAAGGTCAGTATTGACTAAAAGTGAGAGATATGGTAAGGTCAGTATTGACTAAAAGTGACAGATATGATAAGCTCAGTATTGACTAAAAGTGACAGATATGATAAGGTCAGTATTGACTAAAAGTGACAGATATGATAAGCTCAATATTGACTAAAAGTGACAGATATGATAAGCTCAGTATTGATTAAAATTGACAGACATGATAAGCTCAGTTTTGACGAAAAGTGGCAGATATGATAAGTTCAGTATTGACTAAAAGTGACAGATATGATAAATTCCGTATTGACTAAAAGTGAGATATGATAAGGTCGGTATTGACTAAAAGTGACAGATATGATAAGCTCAGTATTGGCTAAAAGTGACAGATACGATAAGGTCAGTATTGACTAAAAGTGACAGATATAAGCTCAGTATTGACTAAAAGTGACAGATATGAAAAAGTTAATACTAACTAAAAGTGACAGATATAATAAGATCAGTATTGACTAAAATTGACAGATATGATAAGGTCAGTATTGACTAAAAGCAACAGATATGATAAGGTCAGTATTGACTAAAAGTGACAAATACGATAAGCTCAGTAGTGACTAAAAGTGACAGATATGATAAAGTCAGTATTGACTAAATGTGACAGATATGATAAGCTCAGTACTGACTAAAAGTGACAGATATGATAATGTCAGTATTGACTAAAAGTGACAGATATGATAAGCTCAGTATTGACTAAAAGTGACAGATATGATAAGGTCACTATTGACTAAAAGTGACAGATATGATAAAGTCAGTATTGACTAAAAATGATAGATATGCTAAGGTCAGTACTGAATAAAAGTGACAGATATGATAAGCTCAGTATTGACTAAAAGTGACAGATATGATAAGCTCAGTATTGACTAAAAGTGACAGATATGATAAGCTCAGTATTGACAAAAAGTGACAGATATGATAAGATCACTATTGACTAAAAGTGATAGATATGATAAAGTCAGTATTGACTAAAAGTGACAGATATGTTAATTTCAGTTCTGAATAAAAGTATAAAAGTGACAGATATGATAAACTCAGTATTGACTAAAAGTGACAGATATGATAAGCTCAGTATTGACTAAAAGTGACAGACATGATAAAGTCAGTATTGACTAAAAGTGATATGGTTTTTAAGTAGTATCAGCATTAACTTTGTGTGCTGTGTGAAAAATGAAAGCATTTCTGTTATTAGATGTTCCTTTTCCATTTCCATGGTATTACCTAAAGTCCTGATATTGTGACTCATATGTGGTAGTAGTGATGTGACAAGGCTGAATGTGTCAATGTAATAGGTTCATAGGTTCATAGGTAGGTACTAGGCTATCAGCCCAAGGGCCTGAGTAAGCCTAGCCAACAAGGTTGCCTGGCTTACGCCACCCAAGAAAGTTATTTTCCTGTGCCACTGTCAAGCAGAGCCACAGAAGTGGTTCCTGGGGTGTATTTCCTATTTCCCACCCACTCATCAAGATTTTTCTTGAAGACTGCTAATGAGGAACTTTGCTTGACATAGATGGGTAGCTTGTTCCAGAGTATAGGAAGTCTCTGGGACAGGAATCTATCCCTCCAGCATGTCCTGTTTATTGTGGTGACAAAGTTTAGGTCCCTACAGCATGTAGCTCAGAGGGATTGGGATTTCTTTAGGTGCAGCATGTCCAACAGCTCTGGGTTTAACATAGTTTTATATGTTAGGCAGAGATCTCCTTGGAGTAGGTGATATGCTACAGAGTAAAGCTGGAGTTTTTTTGAGATGGTCGGTGTAGTGCATCTGTTTGAGGCCAGTAATCCTCTTTTTGAGGTACTTCTGTGGCCTTTCCAGCTTCTGAAGATTTTTGAGGTACATTCCAAAAGGGGCGTTGTACTCTATAATGGGTCTAATGAGTGCTGAGTAGAGGGGAACAGTGACCATTTTTTTCCTGGATGAGAACCCTTTTGTGATGAGGTGTGCCACATAGAAGGATTTCCTGACTACTGTGGTGATGTGATTATCAAAGGAGAGACTACTGTCCACCTGGGTCCCAAGGTCTCTTATCACACATTCAGTGTTAAGTAGACTGCCATTTATGTGGTAGTTCATGGGAATAGACTTTTTACCAAAGGGCATGACAATGCACTTTTTGGCATTGAGCTTGAGGCCATGCCTCTGACACCAGGCATCTGTCTCAGTGATGTCCTTCTGTAGGATGTCCACATCATGTGAGGACTTGACTATGGCTCCTAGTTTGCAGTCATCTATGAACTTTGTTAGCCAGAGGCCTTCTGTGTTAGCCTGTACTTCAGAGGAGTAGATACCAAACAGAAGAGGTCCCAGGACTGAACCCTGTGGTACTCCACTTGTCACTGGTTTGAAGTCAGATTTGGAGTCTGCAACTTTCACAGTGTGGGCTCTGTCAGTGAGCCAGTTGTTAACCCATTTTGTGATGTCGGGATTTATACCTAGTTTAGTGAGTTTAGCTATAATTCCAGAATGGGGGATGGCATTGAAAGCCTTGGCGAGGTCAAGATAGGCTGTGTGAACCACCTTACTCTCGTCTACGGCTTTGGTGACTACCTCAAAGAAGTTGATCAGATTCAGAAGGCATGATCTGCCTTTCACAAACCTGAACTGGGTTGGGTCCAGAGTTTGGAGGTTACCAATGTCTTTGTTTATGAGTTCCATGTTGATGTGTTCCATGGCTTTGCAGACCAGGCTTGTCAGACTAATAGGGTGATAGTTCCCAGGATCAGTGGTGGTTCCCCCTCTGTGGAGTGGGATACTGTTGCTGTGCACCATTCAGTGGGCACAAAGCCTAACGTGAGACTATGACTGAACATGGTGCTTAGGTACGGAGCCATTCGTTCTGAAGTTCATGTGAAATGCAGCCTGGGATGTTATCCGGTCCCATGGATGCTGTATTTTTGGTTTTGAAGAGTGCAGCTTTTACCTGTATAGATGTGATTACAGGGACTCTGCATTCTTCTTGTACAGATATGGGCCCTTTAGGGGGTGAGAGGGGTAAAGTTAGCACTGAACCTGTCTGCCAGGATGTTGGCAATATCAGTTGGCTCTGTAATTTTCATGCCATTGTACTGTAACTCAGAGCAGATCTGGGTGCTGCCATTGAGATTCTTGACATAGGTATAGAATGCTTTGTGGTTGCCCTTAGAATCAGTGGTGATTTTGTTTTTGTAGCTAGTTTTGGAGGATCTTATAAGGGATCTCAGCTTTTTACTGAGGCTGACCAAGGAGCTCCTCCACTCATGGGATTTTATTTTCTTTTGTAACAATTTCTTCCTTCTGTTGTAGAGTTTGTTTATGGCAGGGGACCACCAGATTGGCTTTCTTTTTTTGGACGATAGCGTCTTGGTTCTGTTTTGGATAGCACAATCCATGCACTTGTGTAAGTGCTTATAGAGTGCATTTGTGTAGGATTCAGCAGTCATAACTGTATTGTCCATCTGCATGGGTGTCAAGAAGTTCACCACTTCTGTCTTAAGAAGCATGAAGTTGGCTTTGGAGAAATTTTTATCATGGTTTCCTTAATGGTGGGTGGGGGTGGGATGCGGATATCTAGAGTTATTAGCTTATGGTTGAAAAGAACCAACGAGGAGTTGACTTCAGGTGTGGAACACCAGTCACTCATGTTGGTAATGACTAGGTCTAGTATATTGTTGCCCCTGGTGGGGGTGTGGATAAGTTGATCCAGTAATGCAGTAGTAGCTCTGGCTATTCCTAGATATACACTGTGCTTCATTTTATGTTCCTTCTAATTGTTGCCCAAAACTATTTTTGTGAATAATTTTGATAAATATTGCCTTCTGCATTTGTGCACAATTTCACAATGTGAAATGAACTTTCACTGCATAATGAAAAAGTGAAAAATTTAGTTCAGGCTGCCTTATGTAGCACAAACCAGCCCAGCTGCAATGTAAGGCCATCAGCACTCTGCATAGTACTCAGGGCATAAAATACATCTCTCAGGCAACTTTTTATGTAGCACAAGGTGTAGGTGCAGTCAGCTGAGAAAAAAAGGGCAGCCGATGCATGGTTTGAATCCACTTACTTGATCATTTTACAGAGGGTGGTCTAAATACATATTTAATCACATTTTGTGATACCATTCTGTTGTTGTTGTTTAAAAAATAAATATTGTCCCTATTACTAACAATATGCGACCTGTTGGCTGTCCACTATCACATTATTTGTCATTCACTACAAGTCTGATAATGTGTCCCACAAAGTAGATTTCTGATGTTGCAATGAGATGTGACAAGGATGAATGTGTCATTCAAATGCACTTCTTGCTCTGGGCATTGCTACATATACCCAATGATTGCATTTCAGTTACTGTCTGCTTGTTTTCTCTATCATATATTTTATTCTGATGCCTTTTCCATTTGCTCTCCACTCTGGAGAATGCAGAAAAAAGTGAAAAATTTAGTTTAGGTTGCCTTATGTAGCACAAATATACCTGGCCTCAGTGCACAGCCCTCAGCACCATGGATAGTAATGACTTCAGAGAATGCAGCTGATAGATGTCTGAATCTCTGAGGTATATCTCCATTCATTCTGAAATTAGTATATCTCTATTTTCCATGCTTAAAGGTAGATCTCTGTGGCAATGTCAGTTAATAAGCTAAGCTTCAATTTTTGCATACTTAATGCCATGGGTTCAATTCCTGCCTGGTACAACAATAATTTAACATTGTGCAAGCCCCATCATCACAATATATCAAAATTCATTCTCGTTCTCCTTCCAAGTTGCATGGATTAAAAGCTATGAGATTACGCCGGAAACTGTTGAACACTGGAATCTGTCTCTATAGGTTGAACATCACACATGTCAAAGTTCAATGCCATGTTTTACACATTTATTGCTGTACAATGTAAGTAGCATCAATGTTTTTGCCAAGTAATACATTTGCTTTCAATTGTGCAAATGCAGTTGGTAAGGCTGTGCATCTTTGTGCACAGCCAGTTACTCACGAGATCTGAACTGGGTGCTAATTCAGATATATCTTGTTAGCTTGACTTTTGCATTTACAGACGTGGCTGGTGATGGAGAGAACGGTGCTAAATTTAGAGCACAAAGGTGGGGTGTTGATGAGTTCAAGATATTTGTGGCATTTCCTGTGAAGTGTTACAGCTGTAGGCTGCTGCAGGGGATTATACCAGGTCTCAGTATAAGGGTGAGGCTTGGAATAGTTTAACCAAGGTGGTCTCCAGTGGAACTGGCATTCTATACACTGGGGATCAATGTGGTCACCACTATAGTGACCTTAAGAAATACAAGCAGGACTTCCTAAGTCAATGAGACGCTGACTGTAGGACTGCAAACATCCCACAGTTGTGTAAGTATGTTGTCCATAACTTGCCTGTGATATGGCATTAATTATCTAGCCAGCCAATTCAATTACTCATTAGGGTTTCATATGTATTTCTTTTCTTTTTGTACTGTGCAGCTGCAGGACCATGAGGCACATGAGAAGGCATTAACTTGTCTTAGAGAGGAACGGACTAAGTATGACTTAAGTCAAAATTCAAGCCAGAAAATTATTTTCAGCCCCTCTATCACTAGCATCTTGTGCAGGCATACCTTAACCTTGATAACAAACATGCATGCCTGCCCCAGTAACTCTTGCTGCTTTCATTAGATAATGAGAACACCAGCTTAATTGTGTGTGGGTTCAATACCCAGAAGCAGCAATATTTTTTTTTTATTACAGGATAGTATTTCTGAAATATTAACAGCAATAATATGTCAGGAACAATTCAAAAATGGTAATTGCAATTATTACATCTGAATGCATATATCTTAAGAAGCACAGTGAAATAAAGGGTGCTCTTACCTTATATCATGCTGTGAGATTTCTCTATGTTTTGACACATTCATGCCTTAACAACATATGAGGATGTGGCAAAGGTCTACAGTTCTAAATTATCATAACTGTTTATGTATTGCCCCAAAAATTGTTGAATAAATAAATTAATGTTACATGCCATGAATCGTATTTTTTTTTTGTTCTCCCCATCCTAACTCTCTGGTTTTTAATTTTCTTTCTTTGGGGGTGTTGTAATTTATAAACATTCTGCTGTTTGTATATCTTGTTGTTATAAACAAAATGAACAGCAGCACAGAGGAGTAAATTGACCACTGCCTCTCAGCCTGCCATGCCTCCACAAATGGCAGCGCAGACACCCAGCACTTCAGGTTCACAACCTGGCAGAGTTGCCTCCACAACCCCTGCCCTATCTGCTCCACCTGCATTAAATAACTCTGCCCCAGTTACTAGTGCAGTGGGAACCTCCTGGACCAGTACAAGTGGAGGTGGCAATTTTGTCATCCAGCAGAAGCTGACAGGGCTGGTGCATGGTATCATGGAGAAGAGCCTCAGTGCATGTATCGGCAGGGTTGAAAAGGTCCTGAGTTAGACTGCTGAAATGATGTCTGATACAGCGCTGCACTCTGCAGCTGATAAAGTGATGACATTTGTGAAGGTAAGGACCATATTCTCACTGTTCTCAAGCTAGACATGTGTGGGCCTCAGATGTCCCATACCTATCCCCACTCATGGTGTTCCCCAACCTTTTGTCTTCATTTATTTTTTATTTTATTTTTTTTTTATTTTACATTTGTTGACCGGGAATGTCCGACTGGAATGAAGTCCATTTACAGTGGAAGCCCGGGGAGAAAAGCTCCACATTAGTTGAACAATAATTGCAAGTGGTAATAAGACAAGCAAAAAAGACAAATCACACAAGAAATAATATATATTTACAATGGATTGTTCCAAGCAAGCATAAATTGCAGATAGTTAGGCCCCAGATGGCAGTCAACTGAGGAGTTTAACACTGTAGCATGTAAATAGTAAGAAGAAGTAGAGAGGAAGGTGAGAAGAAGTGGAAGAAAGAAGGAAAGTATTTATGTGATGCAAGGACAGAGCCAGGAATGCATAAGATGGGACTTAAGTGAGTTTTTGAACTGTGATACAGGTGATGCAGAAGACACATTATGGGGAAGGTTATTCCACTTTCTGGCTATGGAATGTGAGACTAGAGCTCTCCTTGCAGTGTTGTTGGCGTTGGATATACAGAGGAGGGTTTTGTTGGTTGAGCGGAGAGGACGATTGGCTGAATATTGGGTTAGTAGTTGGTTTAGAGCTGGAGTTTTGTGAGGATTTTTTAGAATGTTGTAGGCGAGAACTAGTTGGTGGTAACTTGGTAATTGAGGAAGTTCTAGCTGCTGTAGTTCCTTTAGGGCGAGGCAATGATGGCTTCTAAAAGCAGAGTTATTGGCAAATTTTGCAATTTTATTGTAACATGACTCACATTTGTCTATGTCTAATTTCCTGATGTGGGTTAGGATTGGTGCTGCATACATCAGGGTAGACAAAAGGTGGGTTTGGGCTAGGGCGACCAGTGCTTGATCTGATAGGAAGTTTTTGTGTTTGTATAAAGTTCCCATTTTTTACGTACTTTTTTGATGGTTGAGAAATATGGACATCAAAGTGAAGATTTTTGTCTATTTCTACATCAAGGAGCTTAGTATGGGGAGAGGGAGAAATCACGGTGACATTACTGGAGGTGATAGTGAAGGAAAGAGGAGTGGTTTTAGATTTGTTGGGGGTAAACAGGAGCAATTTGGTCTTGTTGGGGTTTAGGATAAGTTGGATATCAATGATCCATTTTTCCACGGAGCTGAAGAATTACAAAGACATGCATCTGGAGCCTTTCTCCCCGGGCCTCCGCTGAAAATTGGCTTCATTCCAAGTCGAACTTTCCCGGTTAACAAATGATAAATAAATAAAAAAAAAAAAAAAATCTGTGTAAGTTGTTGTAAAGTGGTTAGGGATGGGGCTGAGCAGATTAGTGTAGAATCATCTGCGTACTGTATAAGTGAGGCATGGTGGGTGGAGGTGTGTAGTTTGTTGGTGAAAATGGAGAAAAGTAGTGGCCCCAATAATGAGCGTTGTGGTATGCCTATGGTAGTTGGCAGTAGAGGTGATAGCATACCTTGCCATTGGAACGATTGTTTCCTGTCAGATAGATACTTTTTGAACCAGGAAGTAGTAGAGGGGGCAAAGGACAGGGAGGATAGAGTGTCTAATCGTCTGGTATGTGAGACTATGTCAAATGCTTTGTAGAGATCTAAGAACATAGCTGATATGAAATTTTTGTTGTTTCTAAGTTGGTTAACCTGATTAGTAAAAGAGAGAAGTGCAGTAGTTGTGCTATGGTTTGGGCAGAAGCCATGCTGTGTGAAGGAAAGGAGATTATGTGAATTTAAGAAGTGCATCACTTGAGTGTGAATGCATTTCTCAAGGAGGTTAGACAGGCAGGGGGATAGGATAGCAAAGGGGCGGTAGTTTGGTAGCTCATAGGAGATGCCGCCTTTGTGAAGAGGGATAATATAAGACACTTTCCATAGTTGAGGGATGTATGCTTCCTATATGGAGCAGTTAATAAGAACTGAGACAGTGTAAGCTAAGGATTCTGCTGCTATTTTTAGGAAGTTAGCAGGTCAACCATCGGCTGCGAGAGTGGTAGGTTTCAGTTTTAAGAGTAGTTTTTTTAATTATGGATGTTGGAACAGGTGAGCGTGTATGTCATATGCCTTGTAAAAGTGCACATGCTTCCTAACATACCCTTTCCCTTTCATTCCTAAGAACCTTCCATAGCATTCCTCCCTGTCCAGAAAAATGGACACCTGTCCCACCAAAAAATTACATCCTGTTCATAGCAATCTACTTCATCTATGTGTCATCTTGACATACTTGATTTTTGTCCAGTTGGCAATACAATATGTTTCTGCTGTTGTTACCTATCAGTTGTGTTGACACTCCAAAGTCATAAAATTGTGCATACAAGTGTACATTTATGTTGAAAATAACTTTATAACTATAGTGCTCTTCCACAACCCTCCTCCAAATTCCTGTATTCTTTCCCCTGTGTCTTACTCTCTGTTTGCCAATCTACTTTTCACCTCTGTCTTATCAATCCCTTTTTCACATGTTTAATATGGTCAAAAAATAGATTCACACACAACACACATAGCCAGAAATGCCGAATGGAAAAGGCTTCACTTTAGGTACTCAGCATTTGTGCAGAGGTTAGCATAATGCAATAATGCTAAGTGATGGTAAATGCTGTTTAACATCTTATTGTAAAAGCTGATGATTTCCATGTAATCTGCAGTGGTCCAGTTACTTTCATGCAAATGTGTTTAAATCTGCTGTGCTGTGAGAATACAGAGTAAAGGCAGACTAAAGGCAGTACTGTAAAACAGTTAATGTATCAGTTCTTAGGCTACCGGATGTATTAAAGTAAGAGTTAGTATGTGGCATGCTGAGATCATTACTCTGTAGACTTATGTTTTTGCATAGTCTCATAGGTTTGATTACAGCTGTAGGTAAATTTATTATTTCATGACATTTCATATTATTTTCATATATTTAACTAAATGTGTCTGTATTTCTCTCCTAATACATTTCATTGACATACCATTTGAATACTGAAGCAAGACATCATTTGCCAAAACACTGCAGCACCAGCAGGGAAAGTTATTAAGCCAGCCTTATCCTGCTTATGTCTTCATGTTTATTGGATTCTCCTACCCCTAATTTGTCCCTATAGTAAGTTCTTCATGGTACAGAGCACGGCAGATTAACGATGATTTAAAAAGTAAAAGTAACACACCATACAAATGGTGTTCCACAAAACATATTGTTGTATTCCTCTCTATATCTGTGTCGGTCTCTCTCTGTTCACCCTGTCTTCGGTAAATTCTCATTGTGCTTCAGTTGTGCTATTTAAATGATGTGAAGTAGCAATTCCTTTGTGTCATGATGAAATAATGCTCACATATATAGACAGATTTTGGACTACTTTCAAGGGTTCTAATCTCGACATCAGCTAAGTGTTACTGACTTTTTTTTGTACACTATTTGTTGTTTACCTGTTGGCTATATAGTGTTATGAGCTCTTATTATCCTTCTTCTGTCATAAGCTACTCTGTCCCTCCCTCCCTCTCACCCTGTCGATGTATCTTCTCCCCTCTGTATCGTTATTCTTCCACCCCTGCCTTTGTGCAGTGTGTGGTGCTGGGCAATAAATGCAACTAAGGCTAAATGCAAGTACACAGCTTATGCAATAGCTTGTGATTTTTATTGCCTTTGGCCACATAATATTCAGCAGCATGTCCTGCTACCACATTTCTTGAACAATACATTGTCAGAGAAATATTACCCTGTGCAATCAAAGTATTGCTCTCGGTATCTGTACGATTTATGCTATTAACATATTCTCTCTTTATATCACAAACATTCTTATTTTATTCATACCACTCGTGAGTATTAATTATTTAGAGTAAATTATCATGTATGTTGTGTGATTAACTTTAACATGCATTTAATAAGAAAGCATACATAGTGCATGTATCAGGCATTTTTTTTCAATTAAAAATATGCATAGTGCTCATGTCCAGCTTAAAATTACTTCTCTGTTTTTATAGTGAAATAAAGGGTTTGACAGATTGGACTGACTTATAGAAAAAGAAGGGTGCTGGAATATGATTGACTGAGGAAACCAAGTCCAATTTAAAAACCACAGAGTGAAAGAAAGGTGAATAAGAAAGCAAAATAAATATCAAATAATTTGTGGCTGCCTACAGGCTATATTTGGGGGAGGGGAATACACTGCTTATGTATTACTTCTAAGTCTGAATGCAGTGGTCTTTCAACATACATTTATTCAAAACGGGACACCATGAAATTTCTGGACTAGCTTTCAGCTATACTCTTCCTCAACATCTTCCATATAACTATTAGTGTGAAAGGTTAAAGTGGGTGTTGTTAAAAAAGTAGTCCATTAGAGAGGTCAAATCATTTCTTGAGGCAAAATATGACTGCAAGTCATTCCATTTTGTTAAACTGTATATATATATATATATATATATATATATATATATATATATATATATGTGTGTGTGTGTGTGTGTGTGTGTGTGTGTGTGTGTGTGTGTGCATATATAATTAAAAATGGGCATAATAAAATGTTATTTATTAGGAACATTGAAGGAATATTGCAGTCTTACAGAGACAGACAGACAGACAGACTGGTAGATGTACAGTTCAGTTGATTTTGTACAGAGTGATTTTCCACAAAAAAGGCGTTTTGAATGATGGCATCGCTTGTACTGCAGATCTTTCATTTTTACTAAAAAAATGAATTCCTGTTCTGCTGCTTGGTAATTCAGCTACTAATAATGCTTGCCTTTCATTTAGGAAAATATTTTCCATAAAGAATACAAAATATTTGGTGTTTGGTCATTACTTCAGTTTAATGAAGTCCATAAAATCCAAGACAAAAATGACTTAAGTATGGTACTTACTTGCATATTCACAGTGCAGCATAAATCTCACACATATATATGTGGAATCAGTCTAAAGCTCAAGGCTAGGAATGCCCAAGGGTAGGATTTCCATGATTAAAGACCAAACCAAAGGGGCAGTTATTCAGTTATTCTACCTGTAACAGTGCCCTAGTAGTAATAATGCAGGGTACAGAGTCCCATGCATGCAGGTATGGGGGTCTCTGTCCGCACCTTCAGGCAATGTCTGCCAACATTTTGTTTTCAACAGAGCTCAGTTTTTTAAACCAACATGCGATCATAGTGTTCCTAACAGAAACATAGCCATGCTTATTCTATAGATTCTACACTACAGATGTATAAAATGCAATACAAATGACTTTAGAAGTTATGCACACAGATATTTCTCTTAGTACAGGATTGTACTGTACTCAAAAATGCACCCTGTGGGTCGTCATCTCATTCTTCTAGTATAGACTGGCTTAATTTGCATAAAACTGAAACATTTCATGTGATTGCTGTGCTCCCACGTTAGACAACTATAGCTTTCTTCTTCTAGAAGGGAAACAGAGAACTTGCTGGAGTAGAACTTAAGATCTGGTGCTCTGGAGAGATGCAGCAGACACTGAACGATTACCTCTGCAGTGCTGATCTGTATGTTATCACCTGGAGAGATGCAGCAGAGACTGAATGATTACCTCTGCAGTGCTGATGTGTATGTTATCACCTGGAGAGCTGCAGCAGACACTGAACGATTACCTCTGCAGTGCTGATCTGTATGTTATCACCTGGAGAGATGCAGCAGAGACTGAATGATTACCTCTGCAGTGCTGATCTGTATGTTATCACCTGGAGAGATGCAGCAGACACTAAATGATTACCTCTGTAGTGCTGGCCTGTATGTTATCACCTGGAGAGATGCAGCAGACACTGAATGATTACCTCTGCAGTGCTGATCTGTATATTATTACCTGGAGAGATGCAGCAGACACTGAACGATTACCTCTGCAGTGCTGATCTGAATGTTATCACCTGGAAAGATACAGCAGACACTGACCGATTACCTCTTTAATGCTGATCTGTATGTAATTGCCTGGAGAGATGCAGCAGACACTGAACAATTACCTCTGTAGTGCTGATCTGTATGTTATCACCTGGAGAGATGCAGCAGACACTGAATGATTACCTCTGCAGTGCTTATCTGTGCGTTATCACCTGGAGAGATGCAGCAGACACAGAACGATTACCTCTGCAGTGCTGATCTGAATGTTATCACCTGGGGAAATGCAGCAGACACTGAACAATTTCCTCTGTAGTGCTGGCCTGTATGGTATCACCTGGATAGATGCAGCAGACACTGAACGATTACCTCTGCAGTGCTGATCAGAATGTTATCACCTGGAGAGATGTAGCAGATAATGAATGATTACCTCTGTATTGCTGATCTGTAGGTTATTACCTGGAGAGATGTAGCAGACACTGACTGATTATCTCTGTAGTGTTGATCTGTATACTATCACCTGGAGAGATGTAGCAGACACTGACTGATTATCTCTGTAGTGTTGATCTGTATGCTATCACCTGGAGAGATGTAGCAGACACTGAATGATTACCTCTGTGGTGCTTATCTGTGTGTTATCACCTGGAGAGATGCAGCAGACACTGAACAATTACCTCTGTAGTGCTGGCCTGTATGTTATCACCTGGAGAGATGCAGCAGACACTGAACGATTACCTCTGCAGTGCTGATCTGTATGTTATCACCTGGAGAGATGCAGCAGACACTGAACGATTACCTCTGCAGTGCTGATCTGTATGTTATCACCTGGAAAGATGCAGCAGACACTGAACAATTACCTATGTAGTGCTGTGTATGTTATCACCTGGAGAGATGCAGCAGACACTGAACGATTATGTCTGTAGTGTTGATCTGTATGTTATCACCTGGAGAGATGCAGCATACACTGAACGATTATCTCTGCAGTGCTGATCTGTATGTTTTTACCTGGAGAGATGCAGCAGACACTAAACGATTACCCTTTCTGTGTTGGAGTGAAGCCTTCTAGCTTATCAGTGGGAGTGGTAAGCATCATGTAGCCTATCTACCATGGGAAGAGTGGGTTTTGGCCTTAAATTATAGTTTATTGGCCGTTTAGGCAGTTTTCCATCTCTTTCAACTTGCTGGCTTAAAAGCCTGCATTTGCACTTGTTCCCCACCTTTCCTGCAACTAGTCTAGTCCAGGTACAGATTTGCTGTATCCAGGACTCTTTTTAAGCTTCTGAGCCCCCTAAACCTTTCTGTGTTGGAGGGAAGCCTTTTAGCTTATTAGTGGGAGTGGTAAGCATTAGGTAGCCTATCTGCCACAAGAGGAGTGGTTCCTGGCCCAGAAATTGTAGCTACTGGCCGTTTGGGCAGTTTTTTCCCATCTCTTTCAGCTTTCTGGTTTAAAAGCCACATTTGCGCTGTTTCCCACCTTTCCTGTTACTAGCCTAGTCCAGATACAGAATTGCTGTACCCAGGACTGTTGGTAAGCTTCTGAGCCCTGCAAGCCTTTCTGTGTTGGAGGGAAGCCTTCTAGCTTATCAGTGGGAGTGGTAAGCACTAGGTAGCCTATCTACCACAAGAGGAGTGGTTCTGGCCCAGAAATTGTAGTTTATTGGCCGTTTGGGCAGTTTTTTCTATCTCTCTCAACTTTCTGGCTTTAAAGCCCATGTTTGCACTTGATCCCCACCTTTCCCGTAACTAGTCTAGTCCAGGTACAGATTTTCTGTATCCAGGATTGTTTGTAATCTTCTGAGCCTCCCAAGCCTTTGTGTTGGAGTGCAGCTTTCTAGCTTATCAGTGGGAGTGGTAAGTACTAGGTAGCCTGTCTACCACAAGAGGAGTGGTTCTTGGCCCAGGAATTGTAGTTTATTGATCATTTGGGAAGTTTTCCACCTCTTTCAACTTTCTGGTTTAAAAGACCACATCTGCGCTTGTTTCCCATCTTTCCTGTAACTAACCTACTGGGAAGCACTAGAAAGCCTTAAACTGATACAAGCCTTCTAGCTTAAAAGAGAGACTTTGGAGTGATTATCAGTTTTCTGTATTTTCTTACTGTACGTAACTGTTTTCTGCCTAAACTCTGATTTTTCCAGCACTTATTGTGGTTTAAAAGCTTATTTTTCCCATAATGTACTTATTTGACTGCCTGCACTTTTAAAAGGTTGTTTTTTGTTTAAATAAACTGTTTAAGTGTTGTAGGCTACACACTAAAGTGCAATAGCCTTTTTTGATCGCTTGTAGTCGTTTAAAGCTGTTTTAAGTGTACTTTTTACTGTTTTTGCCTTAATCTTTTCAAAAAAAAAATTCTTGTTTCCCGCCTTTCTAAGCTAGTATAGTCCATTTTTCAGGCTAGTGCTGAATTCAGGCCTTTGTTACAAGTTTCTGAGTTGCCCATACCTTACTTGGATAGAGGGAATTTTCTCTCTTCACCTGTGAGAGAGGGGAACTTTGAGCAGCCATCTGTCCCTGGAGGAGTGGTTCCAGCCCAGAAGTTAGTAGTTTAAAAATGGCGTTTGCATGGTTTTGTGCACCGGGCAGCACCGGTTAGCTAGGGTTAAATTATTCCCGGCTCCACTAAGTCTCCTTGTCAGTTTTTCACTTGAAACTAGTCTAACTCTCAACCTAAGCACTCAAAAAGCATCCTACAGTCCAGCACTTGCACAGACCTAATAGCAAGCACTAATATACCCTGACACTTGACTGCCCAGCAGGGCAAGGCACTGTATCCACCCCTCACCAACCAAGTGACTAAGCAGCTCACCTTACTATTCAGGCATTACCAAAGGGCAACTTCAGGTGTACTCTCCAGTCCAGCTGGTGAATCTAGGTATCCTGAGGCAATGTTACAACTGCCTCATGTACACAGACAGCCCTCTCCTCCTACCACAAAACACTAATATATGCGAGAGATGCAATTATGCAGCCAAACTGGAGGCTAAGGTCTCTCCACCCAAGACTGGAACAGATGAGTAGAAGGTTAACACTTGCACCACACCTCCAGCCTCACATAGACCTACTAAACCAGCACTGGCAAAAAATTTTATTTTATTTATTTATTTTACATTTGTTGACCGGGCTAGTCTAGCTGGATATATGTCCATTTTCAGTAGAGGCCCGGGGAGAAAAGCTCCAAACATTTCAAATAAAGTTCACATCTACAGAAGTACATATTTAGAATGTGAATACATTCACTGTAAAAAGAACAGAAATTTTAAGTGGTCACACATTTAAAAAGTATAAAAAAAAACAAAAAAAAAAAAACCTACAAAATATTTGGCTAGACTTCGTACAATTACTAATGAAGTTACAATTAAATGTTGAGAAAGAATAATAGCTAAAAAGGTATAGTATAAATATAGATAAGAAAGAAAGATAAAAGGAAAGTGAAATGGCGAAGCAGTTGAGTAATACATCTAGTAGTAATATATGTCACTTTTTTGAGAATACAGTAATAAGTAAGACTATGATGGAGAGGTAGAATAGTAGTTGTTAAGATGAAATTATTTCACAGATGAGAAGGTAAGGTTGAATCAAGTAATAAGAGTAAGTTGGTCAGTCAGGTTTATTACAGGGGCACATCCAATGTGTTTTGAGGAAGAGCTTAAGTTTATTTTTAAACAGAGTAATAGAGGGAAGTGTGGAAAGTTCAGAGGGAAGTAGGTTCCAGGTTTTTCCAACAGTATTAGAGAAGAGAGAGTCTCCAGCTCTGTTGTTTGATTTATTGATATATACAAGAAGTTTTTGTGAAGATCTTAGGGACTTCAAGTTATAATAGGGGTGAATAAGGTTAGATAGGATGGGTGTTTTGGCAGGTTGATAAAGTATTTTATGGGTGATGGCCAGTTGATTAAATTTCAGCTGCTGCTGTAATTCAAGCCACCCTAGATGCTTTAGATTAATACAGTGGTGTGTTCTGAAAGGGTTACCTGTGGCAAACCTGGCTATACTATTGTAGGAGTTTTCTAGTTTCTCAAGGTTATTTTTTGACAGATTAGTAAATATGGGTGAGGCATAAAGAAGGGTAGAGATTAGATGGGTGTGGGCAATAGTTATTCTAGTTGCAGGAGTGAGGAAGGGTTTGATCCTATAAAGAGAACCAATTTTTTTATTAGTAGTTTTCAAAATGTTGTTGATATGGGTGTCAAAGTTAAGGTTATTGTCTATGGTGATACCTAGCAGTTTGGTAGTAAGATCTTGGGATATAAGTGTACCATTATTGGATGTTACAGTGAAGTCAATTGGGGGAGATTTACTGTTAGGTGTAAAAAGAAGTTTAGTTTTTTTAGAGTTTAATAGGGGACAGCATTTTGAAAACCATAGTTCTACAGAGTTAAATACATCTTGAGAAAGGGAGTGAAGTTCTGATACAGATGTGGCTGAGCATATAAGTGTGGAGTCATCAGCGTATTGTATACATGTAGCTTGGGGAACTACTTGGTGAAGGTCATTGATGAATATAGAGAACAGGAGAGGGCCAAGT
The DNA here is from genome assembly GCF_019279795.1 of Protopterus annectens. NCBI lineage: Eukaryota > Metazoa > Chordata > Ceratodontiformes > Protopteridae > Protopterus > Protopterus annectens. The sequence continues at coordinate 157,958,344 of NC_056746.1, read as the reverse complement.
ATGGACCCTTGAGGGACACCAATATTAACAGGTAGGTGAGTAGAAAGAATGGTGTTCCAAAGCACAGCTTGATGTCTGTTATTTAAGTAGGACTGGAACCATTTTATAGCTAGTGGGTCAAGAGACAGAGATTTGAGAATGTTTATGAGTATAGTGTGATTTATCATGTCGAAAGCCTTGGACACGTCAATGAAAAGTGCAGAGGAAAGCATGTTAAGGTTATGTTTTTTGCTGATGGTATCAATAAAGGAAAGAAGGGCAGTAGTTGTGCTATGGGAAGGTCTGAATCCATGTTGGGAGTTGGAAAGCAGGTTATTATGGAGAAGGTGGTCTAGCAATTGCCTGTGGATACATTTTTCCATGATCTTAGATAAAGGAGAGAGTAGGGCTATGGGACGATAGTTGGAGAGTTCAGTGGAGTCTCCCCCTTTATGAAGGGGAATAATATGAGCGACTTTCCAAAGTTTGGGGATATATCCTTCAGTGATGGTTCTATTGATGAGAATGGAGATGGCATAAGCAATGGTGATGGTTCTAGTGATGAGAATGGAGATGGGTAAGCAATTGTGATGGTTCTAGTGATGAGAATGGAGATGGGGTAAGCAATGGTGATGGTTCTATTGATGAGAATGGAGATGGCATAAGCAATGGTGATGGTTCTAGTGATGAGAATGGAGATGGGTAAGCAATGGTGATGGTTCTATTGATGAGAATGGAGATGGCATAAGCAATGGTGATGGTTCTAGTGATGAGAATGGAGACAGTGTAACCAATGGTGATGGTTCTAGTGATGAGAATGGAGATGGGTAAGCAATGGTGATGGTTCTATTGATGAGAATGGAGATGGCATAAGCAATGGTGATGGTTCTAGTGATGAGAATGGAGATGGGTAAGCAATGGTGATGGTTCTAGTGATGAGAATGGAGATGGGGTAACCAATGGTGATGGTTCTATTGATGAGAATGGAGATGGGGTAAGCAATGGTGATGGTTCTATTGATGACAATGGAGATGGGTAAGCAATGATGATGGTTCTAGTGATGAGAATGGAGATGGGGTAAGCAATGGTGATGGTTCTATTGATGAGAATGGAGATGGGGTAAGCAACAGATTTGGCTGCTATCTGTAGGTATTCTGAGGGTAGTAGGTCAGCAGAAAGTGTGCATGGTTTCAGTTTTTTGATAAGGGTGAGAATAAATGTTGCTGGGACAGGTTGGAAGAGAAATGGAGGTGGTGGGTTAGAGTCAGAATTAGATATAGGTACATTTTGAGGAGAGAACTGACTGGCAAGAGTTTGAATTGCTTTGGTGAAGAAGGTATTAAAGGAATTAGCAGTTTGTTTAGGATTGTCCTTGTCAGTGCCTTGAGGGTTAGCTGTGATAGATTGACCAGGATGTAATAACTGATTAATACTTTACCAGAACTTTTGTGGTTTATTATGGTGGGTCTGCTGAGATTGTAGGTAATAGTTTTTTTATCGGACACTATAGCTTTTTTTGTTACATTTCTCAGTTGTTTGTAGTTTTGGAGGTCAACAGGGTTTATAGTTAGGCGTGATTTATTCCAGTATTTATTTCTGAGATGGATTTTTTTGTTTGGTTTCCTTAGAAAGCCAAGGAGCAGATTTAGTTCTTATCCTTATAGAGTGGGTAGGAGCATGGTGGTTGAGTATGGCTACGAAATTAGCATTAAAGTAATCAACAGCTTCATCTAGAGAAAAGTGTTTTAAGGGGAACCAATTACATGCTCCAAGTTCACTTAGGAATAGATCCAAGTTGAAGTTTTTCTTGGTTCTAATTGTCCTAAATATGGGTTGAATGGGTGGATTGGTTTTGAGCCTGATAATGTAGGTTAGTGAGTGGTTGCTTATGACGTCAGGGAGGGTTCCAGAGTCATAAGTCTTGGGTTGATTATTAATGAGTATCCAATCTAAGGTGCTTTTTTCCTTATTAGTCTTGTTTATTCTAGTAGGGAAGATAATAGTTTGGGTAAACCCATAGAGATTAATATGGCTAGTAGGGTAGTTTTTGTTGCAACATTTCCAATCAATGTTAAAATCACCTAGGATTATGGTTTCTTGGGGAAGGTTTTGAGATAACCAACAAAGGATATTTTCGATGGTAGTAATGTTATTGCCTGGAGGAACATAGATGCAGATAATATAGATAGATTTGACTGGGTTTAGCTGAAGCCTGGTAATAAGTATTTCAGCATTAGAGTCTAGAGAAGGTTTTTGGTTGAAGATGGTTATTTGAAAATCAGATTTGAATAGAACTGCTACTCCACCACCTTTCTTGTGTACACAGTCAAGACGTAAGATGTTGTAGCCTGGTGGTATAATTTCATTGTCTTTAGTTACTGGTTTTAACCAAGTTTCTGTTAGACAAATAATATCAAAAGAGTAGAGTTCCAAGAGAGCATGGAGTTGTGTTATTTTGTTATTAATGCTACGTGTGTTGAGGTGAGCTATTAAGAGTGAGTTGGGAGGATTTTTAAGTAGGTGAATGGCAGAGGGGTTAGGGTTGACAAGTTGAGTGGTGGTGGAGGTGTTAGGACCAGGGTTTGGGTGAATATCTCCATCCTTTAGGGAGAGGAGTAGTGTTAGATATCTCGTATTAGTATATTTACTGAGAAGAAATGGATATCTTCTGGTATTAGGGAAGTTATATCTAATGTGTGCTGTCCTATGGTATTTAGGTAGTAGATAGCTGGGTGTGAATGTAATGTTGAAATGGTCAGTGTAAGAGGCTAATGAAGAAGAGGTAGATTGCTTAGTAGGGTATAGAAAGTTTGAATATGCTGGTTGTTCATAGGAGGTTAGCAGGTATGCTAGAGTTAAAGGAGGAAGAAGTGTGAGTATGAGTAACCTCTGTAAGTGGACTAGGGTGGAGGGTTTATTTATTGACATGGTAGATATAAATTATTACTATATGTACCAAGGTAAAGTTGGTGTGTTAAGGAAAGATAAAAGGGAGAGATGGGAGTGATAGGAAGTGGTGGAAAAGAAGGTGGGAAAAATAGAGAAGATTGTTTAATGGAAATGTGATTGTGATAGGTGGAATGGAGAAGGGGTGTGGTTTGATAGGTATAAGGGTAGGACCTCTGGGGGTGGGTGGGAAAATAGAGAAGATCGTTTAATGGAAATGCGATTGTGATAGGTGGAATGGAAAAGGGGTGTGGTTTGTTAGGTATAAGGGTAGGACCTCTGGGGCTGGGTGGGAATTGGGGGTAGGGTTGGGGAGCAGAGTGAGCCCGCAGGGCGAACGGAGCGGGTAGAGGCAAGAGAGTGGACTTTCACGGAAGACAATCTGTTAAGTAGGTGAAATTCTGCAGGTAAGTCTCAAAGTGAGAGAGTGTAGAGGTGAGTTATAAGGCTATCAAGAGGTGAGTAAAGGTAACAATTGAGTAAAAAATGTTAAAAGAGAGCCCAGGACAGTGTGAGAGGTAAAAGAGTGAGTCTGTGAGAAGCAAAAAGTGAGAAAATGGGTTGGGGAGGTATGGCAAAGCAAATAGGTGTGGGAACTGATATGCAGAGAGCTTATGGTAAGGCGCCAACTAGTGGCTAGTCACTTAAATAGCATCAATGATACACTTGCAAGGGTAGCAGGCTAAGGAAGAGAGGGGGTAGGCTTTGAATTATAAGAGAGTGGTAGGCTGGATGTAGGGGTTTGTTTAAAAGAGCAGAGAATAAGTGGGGTGGTTAATTGGCTGCTGGCTGTCCTGCGTGGGAAACCTGCGTAACCTAGCAGAGTCATTAAACATTAGGATTAGCTCAATGTTCTAGTATCTGTTGCAGCACATACTTTCACTGTCTTATAATAGGCTGGTCTCTCAGGGAGCCGACAGGCGAAGTCCTAGTTCGGACAAATTTGCTGAGGCTTCCAGTGGGGTGAAGTCTGGTGATTTAGTACAGGGATGTACTGGGTCACAGGCTGGTAAATGAAGGAGAAGAAAAAGGTAGTGAGGTAAACAATATTAGTAATAGAAAGCAAAGAAAAGTATCGTAATTACACACAGTTACATGAGATTGCCACATTAAACATCAAAAACCATTTGATAATATTGAAACTCCTAAAGAGTACAGAAGTATGCAGGTACAACTAAGAATTCTGAGAACACTTACAAAAATACAGATAGCTAGGATGGAAAGAACTACATACGCAATTCCTTCAGAAATATGTACAACAACAGTAGCAGTTAAAGTAAAATTGTATCAACAACAATCTTTCAGGACTCAGACACAATGTTGTTATAACAGGTTAACATATGTTGATTTTCAGAGCACATATCAGGTAAAACACCCTATTTGTCTCTAAAGAGCATTTTAAAAAGAAACCAGGCAAAACCAGTAGCTTTACAGATTGCTGTTAAGGTAACAGAACTAGCTATGTAGAAGCGAGCAAAAGTATACTGATGTAATCCGTTGTTTAGTGCAGAGCTATACTGCGAGACACCATCCTTGTCTCAAGACAGCTTTTAAAAGGTTCTAAAGGGCAAGTAAACAGGTAAAGAATGCGTTTATACTAGCCAGACCTTTAGTAACATCATCATATGCACAACTCTGTATTCCAAAGGCGATAAACAAGTAATTATACTTCTGCACTTGCCTTTCCTCTAGTAGAAGAAGATGTTAGCAAGTATATGTACCTCAGGAAGTTAAAATGTAAAAAGGGGTAGCTGCGTTCAAGCAAGCAAGAGTAAACGGATATATTCCATTGCTTATCATAGAGCTATGCAGCGAAACACAGCGTTTGTGTTGAGAGCTTTTTTAAAAAAAAAGTTCTAAGGGGATTAAACAAGTAAAGTATGCGATTAAACTAGCCTGACCATTAATAATATGATCGCATGCACAACGCTGTATTCCAAAGGAGATAAGCAAGTAAATATGCTTCTACACTTGCCTAACCTCTTGTAACCTTATCGCATACACAACGCTGTATGGAATTAAGCATTTGTAGCGAGAGCTTAAAACATTTTACAACAAGACAACACTTTAAAAAAGGTCTAAGGGAATAAACAAGTTGAGAATGCGATTCTATTAGCCTGACTTTTAGTTATATAAATGTTAAACAATGCTGTATTCCAAAAGGCAATAAGCAAGTAAATATGTTTGTACACTAGCTTTACCTCTTATTAACAAAACCGCATATACAACCCTGTGAGGGATTGAGCGTTTGTTGCGAGAGCTAAAACATGGTCAATTATCTAACTCAGCAGGCAATTAGATAAAGCATAAAAATAGATATAATGAAACTAAATAATCATGAAAGGAGTATTTGCAGCGAGATCACTAAATGTGATAAAATAATAACTCAGCAGGCAGTAGGAAACATAAGACTAGTAAAATTGTGTACAAGCGAGCAGAGCTGGAGTCGCCAGATAAGATTCCACTTGCAAAACGCTATCAAGTAGCGAGTGAGTGTAGCAAGGGTGGTGGACTCAGTAAAAAAACATTTAGCAGCAGTCAGTTATAGGTAAAAGGCAGTAAATTCACATTAACAAAGTAAACAGTCATTCACATTACCATATAAGAAAAAACATACACATAAATACACAAAATCATGCTCAGAGGCTCTAAATAAAAACCTGCAAAAGCATCAGAGAGCTCCAAAGCAAACACTCACAAAACCTGCACCTCTCGTCACAAACCAGACAACACATAAAACACAAAATCAATGTGCCGCACAATCACAGGCCTTAAGGCAAATTAACATACCTAACACACTAGTAATAGGTAACTCAATAGTCAGGCACACTGACGCCCCACTCACTAGGCTGGACAAGGAGAAGGTTACTGTTAGCTGCCTATTGGGAGCCAGAATACACCACATAACGCAAGCACTCAGGTCACTCCAGAACAAGTACAAATATGACTATGCCATTGTTCATGTTGGTGTGAATGACCTGAGATGTACTTCCCTGGACTACATGAAAAGAGACATGGAAGAGCTCTCTGATCATGTAGCCCAGGCGGGTATGACCCTGACCCTGAGTAGCGTCCTGCCCTCACCAAGAATGATACCTCAGTATAAAGAAAAAAATGATCAATTTCAACAATTGGCTAAGCTTCTGGTGTCATTCAAAGGGGATCCAGTGTCTGTCAGCCTGGGATGACATGCTCGACAAGCCGCGTTACTTATGGCTTGCACCTGTCACCCCTTGGCTTTCGAATACTGGTCAAGGCTCTTGCTGCCCCCATAGTGCCTTTTTTAAGCAAGGCTCAAAATTCAAACCCACCACTGTAAACAGCACAAGTAAAAAAATAAGGGTTATGCTACTCAATTCCAGGAGTTTAAATCTCAAAATGCATGCGCTCAAAGCACTCCTAAGTATGGACAACATTGACATCTGTGCAGTAACGGAAACCTGGTTCAAGGCTCCAGAGAGCACTCCAGCACTACTGGGCTATAACTCATACCACACATTTCAGCCACAGAACACGGACTGAAACACAAAAGGAGGGGGTGTATCCATATTCATCAAGGATACTCACACCTCCAGGTTAGTGGTGCAGCATGATACCTCTGAGATCATCCATGTGCAACTAACATCGGGCAAATCTGCAATGCAATTGTGGCCTGCTACAGATCACTGTCCATGACCCAGGACCACCACTCCGCCTTTCTGGAGACACTGGAAAACATGAAGATCCTACCGAACACCCTGATATTGGGCGATTTCAATTACCCTACCATTAACTGGGAAAACTACTTGAGTACAAACTCCCAGGCTCAGTGCTTCCTGGAATTTATCAACTCAAATACCCTGGATCAGCTGGTAAACTCCCCTACCAGAGGTCACAACATATTGGACCTGGCCATCACCAGCATGTGCGACAGGTGTTCCATACCATAGGTCAACCCTGTCACTGGTTAGATCAGACCATAAACTAATCACCCTGGATGTCCACACCCCACCACCACCCACAACCAAGGAAACCACAGTGAAAAACTTTTCTAAAGCAAACTTCACCTTACTTAAGGCAGAGGTGGTAAGTTTCACAGCCCCCACACTAAAGGGTAACACTGCCCAAGATGCAGAATTCTTTACAATTGCACTCTATGAGCACCTACAAGGATGCATGGATCATGCCATCCCTAGCAAGACCAAGACTCACTCCCCTAAGAGAAGGAAACCAGTCTGGTGGATCCCTGCCATAAACAAGTTATACAACAGAAGGAGGAAACTAGTTCAGAAAAAAAGCAAATCCCAAGAAGGAAAGACATCCCTGATCAGTATCAGTAAGAAACTAAGGTCTCTCATAAAATCATCCAAGGCTAACTTCAAAAGAAAAATAGCCAAGGATTCAAAAGATAACCACAAAGCCATCTTTTGCTATGTCAAGAATCTAAGTGGCAACTCGCAGATATGCTCTGAGCTAGTGCAAAATAGCACAAAATATACTGAACCTACTGATATTGCCAACATCCTGGCAGATAGATTCAGTGCAAACTTCACCTCCCTCTCACCTTCAAAATGGCCCACAACAATAAAAGTGTAGTGTCCTGGAAATCAAAGAATCACAGGTGAAAACAGCCCTTTCAAAAGCCAAACACACAGCATCAATTGGGCCAGATGGTGTCCTAGGCTATGTCTTGCAAGAACTACAGAACAAACTAACCCCCCCACCTAAACACGCTGTTCAACCTCAGCCTCTCCACAGGCTACATGCCCATAGAATGGCGCACAGCAATGGTCATTCTGCTCCACAATGGAGGGGCCACAACTGACCCTGGTAACTATCGCCCCATAAGCCTGACTAGCCTGGTTTGCAAGGCTATGGAGTGCATCATCATGGAACTCATTAACAAAGACATTGGGAACCTCCAAACACTTGACCCGACCCAGTTCGGTTTTGTTAAGGGCAGATCATGCCTACTAAACCTGGTTGACTTCTTCGAGACAGTCACCAAGGCCATAGACGAGGGAAAGGTGGTTCACACAGCCTACCTTGATCTCGCCAAGGCATTCAACACCATTCCTCACTCGGGTATTATAGAAAAACTCACCAGCCTGACCATAAACCCCTACGTCGCAAGATGGGTTGCCAACTGGCTTGCAGACAGAACTCACACGGTAAGAATAGTGGGCTCCAGGTTCGACTCTAAACCAGTCATAAGTGGTGTCCCACAAGGCTCGGTTCTGGGACCCCTACTGTTTGGCATATATTTCTCAGAAGTACAGGCAAACACAGGAGGACTATGGGCTAACCAAGTTTGCCGATGACTGCAAACTGGGAGCCATAATTGACACTCCAGCTGACATGGACATCCTTCAAAAAGGCCTTACTGAGACAGACATCTGGTGTCAAAGTCATGGCCTCAAGCTAAATGCCAAAAAATGCATAGTCATCCCATTTGGGAAAAACAAAACACCCACGAATTACCACATAGGCAGCAGCCCCCTTAATACAGAAGAGGTAATAAGAGATCTGGGGACCCAGGTAGATAGTAATCTCTCCTTTGACAATCATATTGCCAAAGTAGTTAGGAAATCCTTCTATGTGGTCCATCTAGTTACTAAGAGGTTTGCATCTAGAAATAAAGAGGTTATAGTGCCCCTCTACTCGTCACTCATCAGACCCATCATAGACTACAATGCCCCATTTGGGATGTATTTCACAAGACACTTCCAACAGCTGGAAAGATCACAAAAGCACCTCACCAAGAGGATTACTGGCCTCAAACATATGTCCTATGCAGCTCGACTGAAAAAACTCCAGCTGTACTTAGTGGCATATCGCTTACTCAGAGGTGATCTCTGCCTGACTTACAAAGCCATGTCCAACTCAGAATTGATGGACATGCTCCACCTAAAGAAGTCCAAGTCACTGCAAGCCATGCGCTCTAGTGAGCTAAACCTCACCACAACAATAAATAGAACATGCTGGAGGATTAGATTCCTGTCACAGAGACTCCCCATGCTTTGGAACAAAATTCCTAACTACATTAGGCAGAGCCCCTCACTAACACTCTTCAAGAGAAGCCTTGACGAGTGGATAGGTAACAGAAAAAGTACCGCTGGGATCACTTCATTGGCTCTGCTTGACAGAGGCTCAGTTAATTAATCAATGGGGTGATGAAAGCCGACACACTTTGGCTAGGCTTAAAAATGCCCTCGGGCAGATAGCCTAGTACCTACCTATGAACCTATGAACATCTGTATTGCTGATCTGTATGTTATCACCAGGAGAGATGCAGCAGACACTGAATGATTACCTCTGCAGTGCTGGCCTGTATGTTATCACCTGGAGAGATGCAGCAGACACTGAACGATTACCTCTGCAGTGCTGGCCTGTATGTTATCACCTGGAGAGATGCAGTAGACACTGAACGATTACCTCTGCAGTGCTGATCTGTATGTTATCACCTGGAGAGATGCAGCAGAGACTGAATGATTACCTCTGCAGTGCTGATCTGTATGTTATCACCTGGAGAGATGCAGCAGACACTAAACGATTACCTCTGTAGTGCTGGCCTGTATGTTATCACCTGGAGAGATGCAGCAGACACTGAATGATTACCTCTGCAGTGCTGATCTGAATGTTATCACCTGGGGAGATGCAGCAGACACTGAACGATTACCTCTGCAGTGCTGATCTGAATGTTATCACCTGGAGAGATGCAGCAAACACTGAACGATTACCTCTGCAGTGCTGATCTATATGTTATTACAGAAGAGAAGCACAGGGCATATGATCATGCTGTGTCTCCACTTATGGAATGAGGTTCTCAGAAGCTATGTGAGTTGCATTTTCTGGAATGAATTACAGCTAAAGAGTAGCTTGTCAGATGTACTCATATGTGACTGCCAAATGATAACCGGGGTGGGTGTTTATCCTGCTTTTTTTTTGTGCTTCCCCAGGCTCTTGTTTGATGGCTCCTTTTCTTTCTCTGATTGGCACATATTTTCTGGTGGAATGGAATCCAGATATTCACAGACTAGCCAACGGCACTATGGGCCATTGATTCCTGTCTGAGAGCCCCATCTGTCCATCATTCTTCAGCAAGAGTCAGGAGGTAGGGAGTGGGATAGATTTCTGGGCCTGACGACTGTCCAACCCTCTACCCATGTGAGCACACCCCTCCTCTTTTTGTTTCCTTTGAGCCCAGAATTGCAACCTCCCAATAGGAAGTGTGCCTCGGTGCACTAGCTTTCCTATGACTTGTTGTTTGTCTTTTGGCTTTTCTCGGTTAGGGGTCGCCACAGCGGAACTCCGGTCTGCTAATGATTGGCAGTAGATTTTCACGAATTCTGAGGTGCCAGCTTGACATCCAACCTTCAACGAAGGCACGCCCATTTATGCATGTCTTTTGAACACCACCCAACCACGGGGAGGACATGCAAGAGCTCGGTCAGCTCAGAACTCCACATGGTTAACACATAGTTCTCCTACTGTCAACCATGTCATGAGTCAGACTACCCAGGGCAGCCCCTCACTCACATCCTCCCATCATCTCCAACAGGCACCCAAGCTGCTAGCTGAATTTGGCTTGCCTGCTCCAGTGTCAGGTATTTATTCATCTATGTCACAGTACTGGTTATCTGCCCTGAAATAAACCAGCATATTGGAGAAAGGGCAGTTACTGATTTATGAGAACTATTGTGTTTTGATACTGGAGTAAAATATTTATTAGTGCAATATAACAAAATAAAAATGCAAAATTCAAGAATATATTTGTATACCTGACAGAATGCATTGAAATGCGATTCATTTATTTAAATGTACTTATATTACACAGATGCAATGAAATCAAGCTGCTTCTTTGTCGAGAAGCCAGAGTCCATCAGAAGTTAGCTCCACCCTTCACAAGAGGCCAGAGTCCATCAGAAGTTAGCTCCACCCCTCAGCACATGGTTAGCAGTTGCACTCCTACAGTTACAGTAGCTTCTGCCTTGTAGAACATGTTCAGCTTTCCATAAATCAAGAAAGAAATCTGCACAATTCAGCCATGAAATCATTTTATAGGTGAGATCCTTGCTAATGTTGTCCACAGATCTGATATGCGGTATCCCTAAAAGGGGCTATGAGGATGTAAGGACTCTTTTTTTTTTGTACGAGGTTTCCTTAACTGTCCTTACCCAGCAGGAGTCAGCCAGTGCAGACCTTGAATCCCTCACATGTTCCATTGCTGCATATTCTCTAGGGATGCCAGTACACAGACGTATCAATCACTGGCCGGGCTGACAGACAAAGCATGGGTTATGGACACCTTATGCCTGCTGAGATAAATGAATTCATAGGCAGCCATAACACTGTAGCTGGATGTTTATTGTTTTGGGATACCCAATTCCATCTGCATACTGAAAGTGTCATTTGGTAGATGGTAGGATGTGCACAATCAATATTTAAGAAAACATGCCCCAGCTCTGCAGCATATTTCTCAGCGTGTCCCTGATTTCACACCACGCCCGTGAATTTGCTTCATATTTTTTGATTTGTTCATCACACAGTTTATTTTTCTAGAAAATTGTTGATAATTGCAATCACTAAATAATGACAGATATGTGAGTTTCAGACTTTCTATCCTTCAAAAAACACACGGTAATGTAAAATCTGAAATTCCAGCAACCTGTTAAATGTATAAGAGTGCTGCAGTCGGATTCTATGGTACAGAGAGATGAAGCCCTGAATGAGGCTGGAGATTGATTAGCAGTCCTAGCACTGGAGGAGGTAGACATGAAATCAAGGAGAGAAGTGAAGGAATAATGCCCTTTCCCTTTCCCACAGGGACAGGAAAGGTTGTAGGCACATTGAGAGGACACGGGAAAAAGCAATTTTCCTGGTGAATATCAGGGAACCATTTTCCCATGCATTAGGGTTGCGGTTGAGCCTGTTTACTGACAATATATCTTGCAGAAGTTAGAAATGACCAGTGTGGTCAGCCCACTGCAGGGTCCCCTTACCCTGCTTACCTAAGCATGTATGGGGAGATAGGACCATAAAATGGAAAGCACTCTTGATGGTTGTTTAAATGACGACTTGACCCCCACATTGGTTTGGGGAAATTAATGGGCCAATTGGCCAGGAGAGAGCTAATAATGGATTGCAAAAGAGAAAAAAGAAAGAAAAAAAAACAGAACTACATAAGAGTGATAATTAAAATCCACTAGGAATTCTGACATCTTGAACGTGCCCCAAAATGCTTTCACATTCTCCTCTCTCCAGAGACAGGGGAGCAGGTTCCACCTCACCATTCCTCTCTCTCTCTCTTTTCTCCAACCAGCTTGTCTATCACCCAGATGAGTAATAATCCTAAAACATCTGGACTATAGCCAGAGATTTATTCTTCTCTTGTTCTGGTGAAACCATTTATCAGACTGGACAGACTGGCTAGCTGCAACCTATACTGGACAGATTGGCTAGCTGCAACCTATTTGTTGTGAAAGTTTACTGAAAATGTGAAAGGCGTGCAGCTGGACAAATTCTTACGCAGGTGTAATTGCTTTGCCACCTTCCGATTTGATTTTAAGTGCAGTTTTATTTCTGATTCATTGTCCTCATCAACCCCCTTTTCCCCATTTTCTACATGGGGTGTTGCTGTCTTGTCAACAGTCGTCATTCTCCATTCAATGCCACTTTCCTTCCTTCTTCATCACACAACCCATACACCTCTTTGCTGGATGCCCTCATTTCATCTTGCCTTCTTCCTGCCTGTCTCAATTCTTCTTCACCAGATTATTTTGCTTTTCTGCATGTGACCATACCATTGTAATCTGTCCTCTTTGACCTTTGCTATAATTACAGCTACTTTGGCTTCTGCTCTTATGTCTTCATTTCATTCTATGTCCCATGGTATGCCTCCTACCACCCAACTCAGGCACTTCATAGGTTCATAGGTAGGTACTAGGCTATTGGCCCTAGGGTCTATACAAGCCTAGCCAAAAAGGTATCCTGGCTTTCGCCACCCAAGAAAATTATTTTCCTGTGCCACTGTCGAGCAGAGCCACAGAGGTGATCCCCGGAATGAATTTCCTATTCCCCATTCAATCATCAAGATTTTTCTTGAAGAGTGCTAATGAGGAGCTTTGTTTGCTATAGATAGGTAGTTTGTCCCAGTGTATGGGAAGTCTCTGGGACAGGAATCTATCCCTCCAGCATGTTATGTTTATTGTGGTGACAAAGTTTAGGTCACTAGAGCGTGTAGCTCGGAGGGATTGGGATTTCTTTAAGTGGAGCATGTCCAACAGCTCTGGGTTTGACACAGCTTTGTATGTTAGACAGAGATTGCCTCTGAGTAGGTGATATGTGACAGAGTAAAGCTGGAGTTTTTTGAGACGGTCTACATAGGGCATCTGTTTGAGGCTGGTAATCCTCTTTGTGAGGTATTTCTACGGCCTTTCCAGTTGTTGTAGATGTCTTGTGAGATACATACCAAAAGGGGAGTTGTGTTCTATAATGGGTCTAATGAGTGATGAGTAGAGGGGAACAATGACCTCTTTTTTCCTGGATGAGAAACTTTTTGTGATGAGGTGTGCCACGTAGGAGGATTTCCTGACTACTGTGGTGATGTGATTGTCAAAAGAGAGACTACTGTCCACCTGTGTCCCAAGGCCTCTTATCACACTTTTGGTGTTACATAGACTACCACCTATGTGGTAGCTCATGGGTACAGAGTTTTTACCAAAGGGGATGACAATGCACTTTTTGGCATTGAGCTTGACGCCATGGCTTTGACACCAGGCATCTGTCTCAGTGAGGCCCTTTTGTAGGATGCCCACATCATTACGAGTTTCAATTATGGATCCTAGTTTGCAGTCATCTACGAACTTCATTAGCCAAAGACCTTCTGTGTTAGCCTGTACTTCAGAAAAGTAGACACCAAACAGGAGAGGACCCAGGACTGAACCCTGTGGTACTCCACTTGTCACTGGTCTGAAGACAGATTTGGAGTCTGCTAGTTTCACAGTGTGGGTTCTGTCAGTGAGCCATTTGGCAACCCATCTTATGACATAGGGATTTATACCAAGTTTAGTGAGTTTGTCTATAATTCCAGAGTGGGGGATGGTGTCAAAAGCCTTGGCGAGATCTAGATAGGCTGTGTGAACCACCTTACCCTTGTCTACGGCTTTGGTGACTGCTTCAAAGAAGTCAATCAGGTTTAGGAGACATGATCTGCCTTTTACAAACCCGAACTGGGTTGTGGGGTCCAGAGTTTAGAGATTACCAATGTCTTTGTTTATAAGTTTCATGGTGATATGTTCCATGGCCTTGCAGACCAGGCTCATTAGACTAATGGGGCGGTAGTTCCTGGGGTCCGTGGTGGCTCTCCCTTTGTGGAGTGGGATAACCGTCACTGTGCACCATTCAGTGGGCACAAAGCCTGAGGTGAGGCTATGATTGAACATGGTGCTTAGGTGGGGTGCCAGTTCATTTTGTAGTTCATGTAGAATGCAGCCTGGGATGTTGTCCGGTCCCACGGATGCTGTGTTCATGGCTTTGGAGAGTGTGTTTTTTACCTGTGCAGCTGTGATTACAGGAACTTTGCATTCTTCTGGTACAGAGATGGGCCCTTTAGGGGGTGGGTGGGGTGTAAATTTGCATGGAACCTATCGGCCAGGATGTTGGCAATATCAGTTGGTTCTGTATATTTAGTGCAATTGTGCTGTAACTCAGAGCAGATCTGAGTGTTGCTATTGAGATTCTTGACATAGCTATAGAATGCTCTGTGGTTGTCTTTAGAATCACTGGTAATTTTGTTTTCATAACTAGCTTTGGAGGATTTTATAAGGGATCTCAGCTTCTTACTGAGGCTGACCAGGGAGTTCTTCCAGTCATGGGATTTTACTCTTTTTTGCAACAGTTTCTTTCTTCTGTTGTAGAGATTGTTTATGGCAGGGGACCACCAGATTGGCTTCTTTTTTTTGGAGGCTAGCATCTTGGTTCTGTTAGGGATAGCACAATCCATGCACTTGTGTAAGTGCTTATAAAGTGCATTTGTGTAGGATTCAGCAGTCGTACCTCTATTGTCCATCTGCATGGGTATCGTGAAGTTTGCCACTTCTGTCTTAAGAAGAGTGAAGTTGGGGTTGGAGAATTTTTTTACGGTGTTTTCCCTAATAGGGGGGTGGGGGTGGGATGTGGATGTCTGGGCTGATTAGCTTGTGGTCGGATCTGACCAATGAGGAATTGACCTCTGGTGTGGAACACAGGTCACCCATGTTGGTAATGACCAGGTCTAGTATATTGCTGCCCTTGGTGGGGGTGTGGATAAGTTGATCCAAGGCATTGGAATTTATGAATTCCAGAAAACATTGAGCAAAAGAGTTGGTACATGAGTAGTTTTCCCAGTTAATGGTGGGGTAGTTGAAATTGCCCATTATTAGGGTGTTGGGTTGTACCCTAATATTTTCCAGTGTGTCAAGAAATGAGGAGTGGGAATCCTGGGACATGGTGGGGGATCTGTAGCAAGTTACAATTTAGATTGCGGTCTTGCCCAGAATTAGTTGCACTTGGATAATCTCAGATGCATTATGCTGAGCAACTACCCTGGAGGTGTGCATATCCTTAATAAATATGGACACGCCTCCACCTTTAGGGTTTCGGACCAGGTTAGGTGGCCAAAAGGTGTGGTACGAATTATAGCCTAGTAATGCAGGGGTGCTCTCTGGAGCCTTGAACCAGGTCTCTGTCACTGCACAGATGTCAGTGTTCTCCATTTTAAGGAGTGCCTCAAGTGAATGCATTTTGAGGTTTAGACTTCTAGCATTGAGTAGCATTACCCTCAGATTTTGCTTGCTTGTACCTGTTACAGTGGTGAATTTGTCATTTCAACCTTGCCTAAAAAAGGCACTATAGGGGTGGCAAGAGCCTTAGCCAGTATCCAGAATCCCAAGGGCGACAGGTGCAGGCCATCTCTGGCAAAGCATCGTGGTCTGTCAGTCATGTCATCCCAGGCAGACAGATACTGGATCCTCTTAGAATGACATCAGAAACTTAGCCAATTGTTGAAGTCAATCATTTTGTCCTTGTACTGTGGTATCATTCTGGGTGATGGCAGGATGCTACTCAGGGCTAGGGTCATACCTGCGTAGGATACAAGATTGGAGTGCTCCTCCATGTCTCTTTTCATGTAGTCCAGGAAGGTACATCTCATATCATTCACACCAACATGAACAATGACAGAGTCATATTTGTACTTGTGGAGTGACCTGAGTGCATGAGTTATGTGGTGGATCCTGGCACCTGACAGGCAGCTGACAGTAACTTTCTCCTTGTTTAGCCTGGTGAGTGGAACATCAGTGTGCCTGACTACAGAGTCACCTATGACTAAAGTGTTGGGTACGTTGTTATGCCTTATGGGCTGTGGTTGAGTGGCACACTGAGTTTGTAGGCTATGTGTCATTTCGGTTGTGTTGCAGGGGGTGGAAGTTGCTTGCATTTCTGCTTTGGAGGTCTCTGTTGCTTGAGCTGATTTTTATTGAGATCCTCTGCGAATGTAGGTGTGTGTTTTGTGTTGCTATGTGTGTGTTTTGGTGGTGTAAATTTTGAGGGACTATGTGATGAGTGTGGTGTGGCGCAAGTGTTTACCTTCTCCTCTTGACTGTCTAGTCCAGTCTTGGGTGAAGAGAGCTTTGCTTCCAGTTTGGCTATATAAGTGCATCTCTCACAGGTTGTAGTGTTGGGTGGTAGGAGGAGAGGGTTGTCTGTATACATGAGGCAATTGCTGATTTGCCCCAAGATGCCCAGATTCATCATGTAGACAGGAGAAAACACCAAGAGCTGACCCTTAGACATGCCTGGGTAGGTGCTTATTTATTAAGTACTATAAACTGTTTTCCTCCCAACATAAGTGAGGAAAGTTGAGTGCTGTAGTAATTTGTAGCTTATTTAGTGCTTACAATGAGGTCTGAACAAGTGCTGAGCTCAAAGAAACAGATTTGAGTGCTAAAACTAAAAAAAAACAGCTGAACTCCAACCTAACTAAAGATGGTGATATCCATCCTAGACCTGGCCCATCCACACCAGAGATTTCCCACCGAAACCCTAACAATGGTACACCTCCTGACACTGGGTCTAAGGTAAATAATCCTTCCCTCTATTCTTTGCTAGATAAGTATCCAAACTCCTTTCTAGCCTGCCAACTTAACATTCGGAGCCTAAATAATAAAATCCACTACCTCCATGCACTGCTAGATGACCAAGCCCCGGACATTCTCTGCCTTACTGAAACCTGGTTAAAACCAGCAACTAAAAACACTGAAATAACTCCCCCAGGTTATAACATACTTAGGTTAGACAGGAAATCCAAGAAAGGTGGTTGGGTGGCTGTGTTATGTAAGTCCAATCTCACAGTCACTAGTGACACCCAACAGCCTCCACAGGTAAAAAATGTTGAAATTCTCATCACCAAACTGCAAATAAATAAAAATAAATGTAGATATATTGTCTGCATCTATATTCCCCCTGGAAAAATGTTAGCACCTTAGAACATATATTACACTGGCTAGCCTGCAACTATCCCCAAGAAACCATTATCTTAGGTGACTTCAACATCAACTGGAACACCTGTTCTTCCGAGGCCCTAGCAACCACTTAAATCTCCATGGGTTTACTCAAACCATATCCTCCCCCACTAGGTACAGCAAAAATAAATCAAAGTAGAGAAGCACCAGCAGCCGCAACGAGTGGTACAAATGCCAAAAGTTTAATATATCCAAAATGAAAACAGCCCCCAAATAAGTCACATAAAACACTTAACTTTCTCACTGCGTTTTTCATTCCAAATGGAACTTCTTCAGATGTGAAATGAATTAATTAAAACACTCCCTCTCAAATACAAATTTTAAAAATGTTTACACCAATCACATTCCTAAATAATCTCATAAATATTAATTATCTGCAATATATTTCCAAAAACTATCAAGCACATATTAACTTGCTCATTCATATTAAAAACTATAAAGATGTATATGAATGTAAAAAACTAATCACATTTGTATGACCTGATGTGTAAAGTTGTATTAAAAAACTTAAAACTAAAAAACTTGTAACTTGAAATTTTTCATTCATAAAAACATACATATAAAATCCATATCAATAGCTTCATCTAATGGCTGAAATAAAAATGTATTAAATGTGTGCAATTAATAGATTTTTGTATAAAATATATAACTTATTCCGCAAAATCATTAAAATACATTTAAAAAAGTTAACTCTAAAACATTACAAATTCATGGAATTCAACCCCATCACTGGCTGACCTTAATTATAAAATAGGGACTATGGACATTTTCATTCAGTCCCGGTGGTTTACAGGCTTCCAAGACCAATTATCAGTATAGTTCTCTAACTTCAATTTTATTTTCCCAATTCCCCCCTCGGATGTCATGTGGGATACATTCAAGAACAAAAAACAGAAAGGAAGCTTCTTTACAAGCTTTAGTATGCTTAAACAAAGCATTATTAAGGTCTTGCTTACGGATGTCATACATAAGCTCATATATCCTTCTTTTTAGAGCCCTCTCCGTTTTCCCCACATAAAAGGAGGGGCATTTCCTACAAACTGCCAAGTAAATAACTCCTTTGGTGTTACAATTAACAAAGGATTTACTTGTCAAAAGTTTATCCCTGCCTTGTAACAACAAATTTTCACCATTAAACACATGGCAACATTATGTGCGTTTTCCGCATTTATATGTGCCATGTTTTCATCCATACTCTTTCCTATCCACAACATTCCTTTCCAGAATTTCTTTAATATTTTTGTCCTTCCTATAGGAAAAAATAACTGGCTGTCGGAAAATATTGGCAGGATGCTACTCAGGGCTATGGTCATACCTGCCTAGGATACAAGATTGGAGTGCTCCTCCATGTCTCTTTTCATGTAGTCCAGGAAGGTACATCTCATATCATTCACACCAACATGGACAATGACAGAGTCATATTTGTACTTGTGGAGTGACCTGAGTGCATGCATTATGTGGTGGATCCTGGCACCTGACAGGCAGCTGACAGTAACTTTCTCCTTGTTTAGCCTGGTGAGTGGAACATCAGTGTGCCTGACTACAGAGTCACCTATGACTAAAGTGTTGGGTACGTTGTTATGCCTTATGGGCTGTGGTTGAGTGGCACACTGAGTTTGTAGGCTATGTGTCATTTTGGTTGTGTTGCAGGGGTGGAAGTTGCTTGCATTTCTGCTTTGGAGGTCTCTGTTGCTTGAGCTGATTTTTATTGAGATCCTCTGCGAATGTAGGTGTGTGTTTTGTGTTGCTATGTGTGTGTTTTGGTGGTGTAGGTTTTGAGGGACTATGTGATGAGTGTGGTGTGGCGCAAGTGTTTACCTTCTCCTCTTGACTGTCTAGTCCAGTCTTGGGTGAAGAGAGCTTTGCTTCCAGTTTGGCTATATAAGTGCATCTCTCACAGGTTGTAGTGTTGGGTGGTAGGAGGAGAGGGTTGTCTGTGTACATGAGGCAATTGCTGATTTGCCCCAAGATGCCCAGATTCATCACGTAGACAGGAGAAAACACCAAGAGCTGACCCTTAGACATGCCTGGGTAGGTGCTTATTTATTAAGTACTATAAACTGTTTTCCTCCCAACATAAGTGAGGAAAGTTGAGTGCTGTAGTAATTTGTAGCTTATTTAGTGCTTACAATGAGGTCTGAACAAGTGCTGAGCTCAAAGAAACAGATTTGAGTGCTAAAACTAAAAAAAAAACAGCTGAACTCCAACCTAACTAAAGATGGTGATATCCATCCTAGACCTGGCCCATCCACACCAGAGATTTCCCACCGAAACCCTAACAATGGTACACCTCCTGACACTGGGTCTAAGGTAAATAATCCTTCCCTCTATTCTTTGCTAGATAAGTATCCAAACTCCTTTCTAGCCTGCCAACTTAACATTCGGAGCCTAAATAATAAAATCCACTACCTCCATGCACTGCTAGATGACCAAGCCCGGGCATTCTCTGCCTTACCGAAACCTGGTTAAAACCAGCAACTAAAAACACTGAAATAACTCCCCCAGGTTATAACATACTTAGGTTAGACAGGAAATCCAAGAAAGGTGGTTGGGTGGCTGTGTTATGTAAGTCCAATCTCACAGTCACTAGTGACACCCAACAGCCTCCACAGGTAAAAAATGTTGAAATTCTCATCACCAAACTGCAAATAAATAAAAATAAATGTAGATATATTGTCTGCATCTATATTCCCCCTGGAAAAATGTTAGCACCTTAGAACATATATTACACTGGCTAGCCTGCAACTATCCCCAAGAAACCATTATCTTAGGTGACTTCAACATCAACTGGAACACCTGTTCTTCCGAGGCCCTAGCAACCACTTAAATCTCCATGGGTTTACTCAAACCATATCCTCCCCCACTAGGTACAGCAAAAATAAATCAAAGTAGAGAAGCACCAGCAGCCGCAATGAGTGGTACAAATGCCAAAAGTTTAATATATCCAAAATGAAAACAGCCCCCAAATAAGTCACATAAAACACTTAACTTTCTCACTGCGTTTTTCATTCCAAATGGAACTTCTTCAGATGTGAAATGAATTAATTAAAACACTCCCTCTCAAATACAAATTTTAAAAATGTTTACACCAATCACTTTCCTAAATAATCTCATAAATATTAATTATCTGCAATATATTTCCAAAAACTATCAAGCACATATTAACTTGCTCATTCATATTAAAAACTACAAAGATGTATATAAATGTAAAAAACTAATCACATTTGTATGACCTGATGTGTAAAGTTGTATTAAAAAACTTAAAAGTAAAAAACTTGTAACTTGAAATTTTTCATTCATAAAAACATACATATAAAATCCATATCAATAGCTTCATCTAATGGCTGAAATAAAAATGTATTAAATGTGTGCAATTAATAGATTTTTGTATAAAATATATAACTTATTCTGCAAAATCATTAAAATACATTTAAAAAAGTTAACTCTAAAACATTACAAATTCATGGAATTCAACCCCATCACTGGCTGACCTTAATTATAAAATAGGGACTATGGACATTTTCATTCAGTCCCGGTGGTTTACAGGCTTCCAAGACCAATTATCAGTATAGTTCTCTAACTTCAATTTTATTTTCCCAATTCCCCCCTCGGATGTCATGTGGGATACATTCAAGAACAAAAAACAGAAAGGAAGCTTCTTTACAAGCTTTAGTATGCTTAAACAAAGCATTATTAAGGTCTTGCTTACGGATGTCATACATAAGCTCATATATCCTTCTTTTTAGAGCCCTCTCCATTTTCCCCACATAAAAGGGGGGGGGGCATTTCCTACAAACTTCTGAGTAAATAACTCCTTTGGTGTCACAATTAACAAAGGATTTACTTGGCAAAAGTTTATCCCTGCCTTGTAACAACAAATTTTCACCATTAAACACATGGCAACATTATGTGCGTTTTCCGCATTTATATGTGCCATGTTTTCATCCATACTCTTTCCTATCCACAACATTCCTTTCCAGAATTTCTTTAATATTTTTGTCCTTCCTATAGGAAACAATAACTGGCTGTCGGAAGATATTTGTAAGAGCCGAAAAATTAGAGAACAAGTTCCAATTCTTATTAACTGTTTCTTTAATCAACCCTGAATAACTATTCAAATTTAAAATAAAAGCAAAAATAAAGACAAAGGTAGTATCCTAGATTGGACTCTAATCAATGGTGACGTGCAGATGCACCACTCAGGCACACTACCTGATGAACTCAGTGATCATTGCCTCACCTACATCATCAAATTCAAAGCTGAGATCACCCATCAACACACCTATAAGGTGAGAAGAAACAGAAAAAACTTTAACCTAGACGACTTTCTACAAGATCTAAAAGCTACCAACTGGTCTGAACTTAAAAGACTGTCACTAGATGAGGCTGTGGCCTTGTTTAACACTAAATTCCTCAATATCCTTAACTCCCATGCCTCTATTTGCACCATCCGTGCCAAAACTTGAATTGCTCCATGGTTAACTAAACACACAAAATCCAAAATGTCCAATAGGAATAAGGCCTGGTCCATTGGCATAATACTAGAGACCCTATAGATCTAATCAGATACCGTCAAATAAGGAATGACACTAAAAATCTATCATAGCAGACAAAAAACACTACTACACCCACCTACAACAAAAGCATCAAATTAAACCCCAAAAGTTCTGGGCTGGAATAAATAACCTCCTCCACCCAGGTCATACCACCACTCCCACCCCTTCAGTTGCTCTCGGCAAAACACCAGTGGCTATGGTGAACATATTTAATAGCTTCTTTATAGAAACTATCCAGGCACTAGCCACCCAACTAACGACTACCAAGCCTAACCCCCCCTCACCCAGTCCCCCCCAGCTCCACTGAAAGTAACAAATCAGATAGCTCAAAGCCTCCTGTAACCCACTTTTTCTTTAGCTTCAAATCTATCTCTACTACCCTTACACGAACCAGTCTCAAAAAACTTAAACCCTAGCAGCACATCAACTTCCAGGTGAATTCCTGCAACTAGCTGCTGATGCCATCACTATCCCAGTCTCTACCTTCATTAATAGATCCATTTCCGAGGCAACTATTCCATCCATCCATCTGGAAATTTTCACATGTAATACCCCTACATAAAGGAGGTAGTTCCACAGAATTGTCCAAGTATAGGTCCATAGCCATTCTCTCACCTCTAGCAAAACTTCTGGAAAAGTGTGCCCACATACAACTTATGGACTACCTCAACCACAATAAACTTCTCGCAGAGTCATAGCATGGTTTCAGACCACACCACAGCACCACATCAGCCCTCTTATCATTCACCAGTGTCATCAATCTTAATCGTAACAACAACAACATGCTATCATCTGCTCTCATTCTGGACCTCTCTAAGGCCTTTGATATGGTTAACCATCATCTTCTGCTTAATACCTTGAAAGCTGTCTTCCTGGATGATCATGCTCTACAATGGTTTCAGTCCTATCTATGGGATAGACAGCAGGCTGTCCTATGGCAGGACAAACTGTCATCACATCTCCCAGTCACCTTAGGATTCCCTCAGGGCTCCATTCTTGGTCCCCTCCTCTTCTCTGTCTTCATAAATGACCTTCATACTACTATTCCAAAGGTACAATGTATTCAATATGTTGATGATTCCATGTTGATTTGCTCTTCCACCTCACCAGCCAATCTGCTATCCCTAACCCAGAATACTTTTAACAGTATAGAAAACTGGCTAACTGACCAACAACTTCTCTTGAATCCCAACAAAACCAAGCTGCTGCTTTTCTCTCCCACCTCTAGATCTACTCTTCCTTTATTTACTATTAAGTCTAATTATGGTACAATAATCTCTCCTGATAACCAAACTAAACTCCTTGGAGTAATCATTGATACTAATCTCAAATTTGATGCACACATTGACCATACGATTAAGTCCATCAACAAAAAATAGGATCCCTTTATAAGGTGAAACCTTTTCTAAGGTGTGCTATTGTCCAAACCCATCTTCTCTCCACTCTCCTATATGCCTCACCTATCTTCTCAAATCTTTCTAAAGCTAACCTCAGCAAACTATTTTCCTGTTACTACCATATAGCTAGATTCACCACTGGTCTGGCATACAGGACACACCACTCTAAAAACCTAACTGAACTTGACTGGCTGTAATTTCCTTCCATACTTAAGCTTAACCAGCTCACAGTAGCTCACAAAATACTTAACCATCTGGACAAAACCCCAAGCCTTAAGAGTATTATTATCCCATATAATGCTATCAGGCCACTTAGATCGTCCAACAAGCTATCAGTCCAAATTCTAAAATCCAATAATACAGCCGGGGATTCCCTGTTTGCTAACTCAGTGGGTAAAACTTGGAACCGTCTTCCTGCAAACCTTACCCAAGAACTATCTCTTCCACTATTTAAAAAAGGCCTAAAAATATTTAAGGGCTAACTGGCTCTGTCCATGCCTAAACCCCAATTAACTCATTTTAGCATTTATGGTCTTTTCTTAGCTAGTAGACCATCAATAAGCAGATACTCCACCTATCTGATGTGTTATACCTTAATGTATAGTTATGCCTGCTGAGTCTAACATTTCTCCATACAGTTGTTGCCCTAATGTGCTCTAAATTTGTATACTGATCCTATTTATTCTCTCACTTTATTAACTTTCCGTATATGTATTAGTGTTCCTACTGTGGTGAACTATCTGACATATTGTATCTGTCTCTATCTCCTTTGCTCTCTTTGAATATTATTGTAATGTTACTACTATTATTAATTTTATTATTGTGGAGCTTTTCTCCCCGAGCCTCCACTGAAAATGGACATGTATCTAGTCAGACTATCCCATTCAACAAATGTAAAATAAAATAAATACTAAGGGAAAATTTGAAGAGCAGACTTTATGGCACCAGGAATAGTTTAACCCTAGCAAACCGGCGATGCATAAAGTGTATTTTTTTTATACATAACAGTAGCAAATGAGCAAACTGATTTAAACAAATTAACCGATAAAAAGCTTGTGCCTTCATTGAAGTTTGAGCATCGAGCTGGCACCTTGGCGTTTCATAAAAATCTACTGCCAATCATTAGCGGACCAAAGTTCCGCTGTGGCGACCCCTTACCGGGAAAAAGCCAAAAGACAAACAACAATAACAACCAATAAAAAGCTAAAAAGTGAGCCCTGTTCCAGCAGTCTTTGATCAGACAAGTTCTAACTGCACACTCCTGCCACTAGGGTACAGGGAAACCTTCTCCAAAAAAATATGGTCTGGATTAGTGCTCAACTTATACAAACAAAGCTAGATTCAGCAGGTCTGAATTTAGTCTATGCTACAGCAAACAAAGCGTACCAGTTTCAGAAAGAAACAGTTCAAATAAGCTGGCACAATAAGCCTTTAACCAGAAACTCCCAGCTCAGAAGGGCAGAATCTACCCTCTCCTCCCACAAGAGTGCAGACCACACCTTCTTAATGTAAAATAACTGGCTCGAAGCCCAAGTGCTTAAACCAGAACTAATACACTCTTAGAATAACAGCCACTAAGCCTTCAATCAGCAACTCCCAACTTAGAAGGATGTAAGTTACCTGTCCTGCCACAACAGTGCAGCCCACAAACCTTCTTAATGTAAAACAACTGGTCTGAAGCCCAAGTGCTTCAACCAAAGGCTTAGAATAACAGTTACAATTTAATCAGGCTACTAACAAACAGTAATAAATGCAGCAGAATAAATGCAATAAAGTAGGAAGAAACACAAATACAGTAAAAGCAGATGAATAAAGTACATTTTTATATAACAATAGAAAACGAGCAAACTGATTTACACAAATTACCCAATTAACCAGTATAAAAGCTCAAAACTGAGCCCTGGTCCAGCAGTCTTCAGTCAGACAAGTTCTATCCACTAGGATGCAGGGAACCTTCTCCAAAAAAGATGGCCTGGATTAGTGCTCAAGTTATACAAACAAAGCTATATTCAGCATGCCTGAATCTAGTTTTTGCTACAGCAAACAAGGCACACCAATTTCAGAAAGAAACAGTTCAAATAAGCAGGCACAATAATCCTTTAACCAGAAATTCCCAGCTCAGAAGGGCAGAATCTAACCTCTCCTCCTACAAGAGTGCAGACCACAAACCCTCTTAATGTAAAATAACTGGCCTGAAGTCCAAGTGCTTAAACCAGACCTAATACACTTTTAGAATAACAGACACTGAGCCTTTAATCAGTAATTCCCAATTTAGAAGGATGTAAGCTACCTGTCCTGCCACAACAGTGCAGACCACAAACCATCTTAATGTAAAACATCCCAAGTGCTTAAACCAAGGGCCTTAGAATAACAGTTACAATTTAATCAGGCAACTACCAAGCAGTAATAAATGCAGCAGAATAAATACAATTTAGTACTTTTAAGACGAGGCAAAAGCAAAATAAAGTGCAATTTTTTTTTTGTTTTTTGTTTTGTTTTTTTTAGTGAAGTGCAAGGCGAGAGGAAGGAGGAGCAGAGGTTAAGAACCTAAGTGGGTTGGCCTACTCAAATGTTCTCTCTGTATTAAGTAGAGTGAACACCAGACTGGGAGGGGTGTCCCAAATCAAATTTACAGTAGGGGTGGGCAATTGCAAAGCCACCAACTATAACAACACCACAAGAATGGGGTGGGGGAAAACAGTTTCAGGACAGATGAGAAACAGAAAACAATGCCAGAAAATATATAAAACAATTCATTCAGGCAAAATTAAGACAATTCAGAACTCTGAAAGGTTAAAATGCCAAGAAATATACTTATCAATCAGTGATATATTTCCAGATTATTTGAGAATCACACCAGCTAGAACACCAGGAGTTTCCACCACTTCTCCACCACTTCTAGATTCCTCAGCTGTTCAGCCTTTACTGTCCAGGTTTCTGTACCATACAGTAGTACTGGTCACACCACTGTTTTGTACATCTTACGTTTCAGCTTCTTTGCCATTTTTAAGTCATACACTACATCTGACACTCTTTGCCAGTTGGCTGCAGCCCCTCTGTTTCTAGCTTTGACCTCTTCATTCAGTCTTCCCTTTTCTTTAACCACTCCTCCAAGATACTTGAAGCTGTTAACCTGTTCTGTTATTTTCTCTTCTATCTTGTCATCTTCTTCTGTCCCCCATTTGCTGCCATTACAACTGTCTTATCTGTACTCATGTTCATCCCACGTGCCCTCAGTTTTGCATTCTATTTCCCTATCCTTTGCTGAGGTTCTTGCTAAGAGTCTGCCTGTAATGCCACATTGTCTGCATACAATAATGTTTTTGATTTGTTCCATCCAACCTATATACCAGTGTCATCCATCACCAGTATGAACAGCAGTAGTCTTAGAGCTGAACCCAGGTGCATACCCACTCATGCTGGGGATCCTTCTGTAAGACCGAACACTGTTCATGCTTGAGTCATTGGGTCCTAGTACATAACTTGCACTAATTCTACCAATGTTTCTGGGACTTCAAACCACCACAGGACAGCCCAAATCAGCTTTCTTAAGACCTTGTGATATGCTTTCTCCAAGTTTAGGAACGCCCAGTTGAACTCTTTCTTCCCATGTGTCTGTCTCACTGCAAACATTGGGTCAGTAGTGCTATATCCTGATCCAAATCTGAACTGCTTATCTTCCATCTTACTTTCCACTACTCTGTGTGTTCATTTATCAATCACCATCTCCATAACTTTCATGCAAAGTGACAGGAGTTTGATGCCTCTGTACAGCCCACAGTTGTAAATGTCTCCCTTGGTCATGAACACTGGAGCAAGTATGCTTATTCTCCAGTCATCTGGGATATGCCTTTCTCTCCATACTGCTATGAGTACCCTCTGGAGCCATTTTTCCCTAACTCACCCAGCATCTTTATCACATCCAGTATGATCTCATCTGAGCCTGCTGCTTTCACTGACTTCATTTCCCTTAATTCTGTTCTTACTTCTTCTATGGTGGGCTTCTCTTGTCTCATTGTAGGCTGTGTCTGAGGCAGTACAGCTACTCTGGGGTTTTCTTTGTTCAGAAGCTGCTGGAAGTACTCCTTCCATGTGCCTTTGATGTCCTGTACACTGCTGAGCAGGTTGTTGCTGGCATCCCTTATGATGGGGGTCTTGCTATCTTCTTTATCTTTCTCCCTTTGCCCTTGAACCTGTTATAGCTTCTTTTTGCCATCTACTGAGTCACTTTTCAGAAGCTGCTATAGTGCTTCTGATGCCTTGTTCTTTGCTATCGCTGATCTTTTTTTTTATAGCCAACCAGTATTCCTTCCTAGCTTGGTCCATCTTTTCTATCTCCCACTTATTCCTGCACTCCTTCTTTCTTTTGATGACTTCCTGGACTTCTGCATTCCACCACCAGCTTTCTTTATATACCTTATTTCCATACCTGGCTCAGCCGCATATCAGTTCTGTAGTCCTCATACATGTTGTTTTGAGGTGCTGCCATTCTTCATCAATTTCACCTTCTTCTTGCGGTTGTACTTTCTCTCCAGTCCACTTCCAAGTCTTCCCTGGTCTCTGTTGACCTTAGAACCTTCTCTGACCAATGCTTGCAGTTGTTTGTGGCAACTAGTGGTTTATGCCTATTTCACTGGGGATGACTTTGCAATCTCTGACTCTACCCAAGTGCCCTTTCCTTACTAGGAGGAAGTTTACCTGAGTTACATGTTGGGCACTCTTGTATATGATATTGTGATGGTTTCTCTTTCTGAACCATGTGTTGGCTACTATCAAGCCATTTGCCAGACAGACATCTAGAATGGCCTGTCCTTCCTTATTCTTGTCTCCCACCCATGTGGGCCTAGGCCGCCCTCATATCCTGTTCTGTCTGTCCTGATATGAGCATTCCAGTCACCTATTATCAACACCAGTTCATGTTGCCCTGCTTTATCTAGTAGGTCCTACAACTGTCTAATTGCACTCTTTTCCTTGCTATCACAGCATAGGCTGAGATTATGAATCATGCCCTATCCTTACATTGGAGTCTGATTACCATGAGTCTGTCACTAATTCTGATGACATCCCTCATTGTCTTCTGAAACGTCTCCCTCACCAAAATTCCCACACTATTTCTTGTCTGCCCTCTTCCTGCATAGTAGACTCTGGATTCCAAGCCAAGTGGCTTTACTCAACTGCCCTTCCATCTTGTTTCCTGGATACATAAGATGTCCATCCTTCTCTTTACCATCATGTCCTCCACTTCCAAGCTGCGTTCATTCACTGTACCTACATTGAGTGTAGCATATTAGTTCCTGTTTGGCAGGATGTTTACATCCAGCTTTTGCTCAACAGAGCTATCGCAGAGTAACCCAAGCTGGGTTACTGGACACTGATTGGAACACGCTGGCCAATAGTGGCACATGCACTGCTCCCACCATTAGCATGGGTCCCTAGTGTAGGTCAGAGTAGGCCGGGTCCTCAACAGACTTATCACTGATAAATACCCATGCCCATTTGGCAGCATTAGTTAACACAACTGAATCACCTAGCACCATATTTTTACACCATCGAGTAGCTAACCCTGCGACGGCATTTAGTCTGTGATCCTATCTTGAGGGCACTGCGCACCACAGTAGATGCCCAAAGCGGTTGATCTATACAGCTGTTTTCCCTATAGACATCACCTAGGCTCTGTGCTGTTGCACACAGCTCTATTATTGGGGGAGTTTGAGATGAAAACACTCAGCATGTTTTTCGGATGTGAGTGGAGCCCTCACAGACACAGACTGAACATGCAAACTCCAAACAGGCATTGGCTGGAGGTCAGGATAGAACCTTGTACCTTGTGCACTTGATATAGAAATATAAAAGTAGCTATATTTCTGATTCAGTTTTTGTGAAAATGACTCTTGTCTATGGATCATAGCTCAAGTCCATTGCTTAGTCTGTTTGATCACATGACATTGTTTGACACTATAAATGAGAGGGTATTCTGTTTTGCCCGCATTGGTTTTGCACATCTTAGGGGAAATGGCCCTGAGATGGTTGTCCTACACTATTGGCAGATGGTAGTCAATAATCTGTTTTTATTCATTTCCTACATTGTGTTTATTTATTTTGTTAATTTACTGACATTTGATTACCAGGAAAGTCCAACTGGGTAGAAGCCCATTTTCAGTAGAGGCCTAGGGAGAAAAGCTCCAAATTATTGCAAAACATTTTAAGAACAATAATTTTACAATCTTCAAAAATAAAACAAAAATATATCCAGTTTAAATAATTATAACAATTTAGACATAATATAAAAACATTGGTTAAGAATCGATAGAAGGTATATGACAATCATTTAATATTTAGAGACAGCTTAGATAGTTTGTTGAGAAATTTAAGGTAAGTTTGTCTAATACAAATAGGAATTGCAATATGAAGTAAAGGAAAAACAGGCTTATGGTATATTTAGAGAGAAATTCAGGGAAGAGAATTAGACAGCAGTAAGGAAGTAAGTGAAGAAGGGAGAGTAAGGAGGTGTAAGGAATGAAAAGGTACTTGTTCACATTTAGGGATATGGTTTATTCTGGTTTTGAACAAAAACAGAGCCAGATATTAACTAGGAAGTCTTTCAGAGTGATTTTGAAAGATGGGAGGGAGTATATAAATCTTATGGATACAGGAGTTCCAGGCCTTAGCAACCTTGTACAAGTACAGACAACGCCCGGCAGATTTATTAGGTTTGTAGACAGACAGGAGTTTTTGGACACTGGATCACAATGACCGACTGGGAACATAGCTGTGTAAAATGTTTTTAGTGCTGGATAGGCAGATGGATGCTGGATAATTTTATATGTGGTAAGAAGTTGTGTATATGTTAGTTAATGGGGTGGTTCTAAACAATTTAGACTTTTCAGTGCTATACAGTGGTGGGTTCTGAAAAGGAAAGGGTTATGTGCTACAACTTTGTATAGTATTCTTCAGGTTTTCATTTTTGTGAAGCCTGGAGGTTAGTAAGGATGGGAGCACCATAAAAAAGTGTGGGGAGGAGATCAATCATGGCAAGTGTAGCTTTAGTTGTGGAAGTGAGAGAGTTTTTGCTCTGTAAAGCATTCTCAGTTTTTGATGACTTTTTCTTATGCAATTTTGTATATGCAGGTTAAATGTAAGATTATCATCCACTATCACACCTAATAGTTTGCTATGAGAAGTGATTTCAATGGTTCTTTTATTAAGAGAGAGGACTTTAAATTTTATTTTTTTTTCATAAGAGAGGAATTTGAAAAAAAAGTAGTAGTGTGATGTTTTTTGAGGTTGTGCATGAGTTGTGAGTTACGAAGCCATGTTTCAGTGGCTTTTAAAGCTTGCGGATTAATTTTTTTGGAGGTGTACTATGTTATCAGATGTGCAAATGAGAGTGGAATCATCTGTGTATTATGTTAGGGTGGCCTGCTGTGTGGAAGTACAGAGGGTGTTGGTGAAAGTGTTAAAGAGAGGGGACCAAGGATAGAACCTTGTGGTACACCGGTGGTGAATGGGAGGTAAGGAGTGAGGGTGGAATGTCATTTTACTGATTGATACGTATTGACAGGTAGCTTCTGAACCACAGAAGGGTGGGCTGAGAGAGACCTAGTGAGGATGTTTGAAGCAGAAGTTTGCAGTGACAAACTGTGTTGAAGGCTTCAGACAAATCTACAAATAAGGAGACTAATTTGTCATTATCTGTAGCTTTATTGACAGTATCTATACAGGTTAGAAGGGCAGTGCTAGTACTAAGAGAAGGACGGAAACCATGTTGTGTGGGGGCTAGGAGTTCTTGCTGCAGGATATAGTCTAGCAATTGTTTTTGAATAATTTTACAAGCATTTTGGCGAGTTTAGATAAGATAGCTATAGGTAAAAAGTTATTAATGTCTGTTGAATTAATAATGGGACTTCAATTAACAGTCAGTTGTTTTACATTTATAATCATGAATACAAGGAGTGCTACAGAGCTCCAATTTATTGCCTATATGTCTTGTGACTTAATGTTTTCTCAAGAGGTGCTCCTTGGACATATTCAGTTTCTATGGTGATGACTCGGCTGTGGAAAGAAACAAAATTGTATAGTTAGGTGATAGCTATGTACATATTCATCTGTCCAGAGACTTCTGTTAACAGCCATTTGTTTAACATTTACCTGAATGATGAATCATCATTTTAGGCTAGTGAGTGGGCAGTCACTGATTGTTAAGCAGCCTGCTCAGCATTGATGCCAGAGAAATTAGAAGGCTGAGAGTTCTATCACCACATCAGGAATGTGGAGTTATATTCCCACTGTAAAACTTCTTGAAGGGGGTGCTAAGATTCTAAAAGTTACTAAACAAAACATATCAGTAAATATTGTTAACTACTAAGCTTTCAGTTTTCCAATTATTGTTTAAAATATTTTTATGCCAAGTCACGTGAAATCAGTATTGGAAAATCTCAGTGCAAAAGCCTGTTTTATATTTCATTGGCTTTCCTTGCTTAAAGCACAGACAATTTAAATATTATGTTTTTAATTAATGTTTCTACAAAAAAGTTTAGTAATTGACAATATTTATTAATGCATTTAGTTTAGTAAGCTTTTGATTGATTGTGTCAGCTGATTAATCATGTGATTCTTTTTGGCACTATTTAAATTAATTTTGTAAGTCTGGTTTAGTTCTGATGAAGTTCTGATATAAGTGCTTAACTATTCCAATTTTTTCTTTTCTTTTCTGTGCGTACAGTTTGCTTTTTGCTTTCTTAATCTCCATTTGGTTGAAACGATTAACAAGTAGCAATGAGCAAAATGATTTAAAACAATTAAAAAAAAAAAAACTTGTGCCATTTTTGTTGAAGTTTGAGCGTGAGCTGGCCTTCTTAAAAATCTAAAAATCTACTGCCAATCATTCCAAAGACCAAAAGCAAGTGTGGCACTACCGGGAAAAAAAAAAAAAAACACACACACAAATAACAACCAAAAAAAAAAAAGTGAGCCCTGTTCCAGCAGTCTTTTTGATCACAAGTTCTAACTGCACACTGCTTACTAATACACTCTTAGAATAACAGCCACTAAGCCTTCAATCAGCAAAACCCAACTTAGAAGATGTAAAGTTACTGTCCTGACACACACAGTGCAGCCACAAACCTTCTTAATGTAAACAACTGGTCTGAAGCCCAAAGAAATTTGGTTGAAACGTTTGGAGTGTTTTTAAGTTTTAAGACATTAAATGTCAATACCATGTAGTAAGACAACACATAATACATTTTCTCAGTTTGTAACAAAATAAAAGTGCACTTATAGTCATGGGTCTACCTTGCCGAACACTTACTCTTGGATCACTGGAGTTTTACTCCGGGAGAGGAACCACTTGGCCACCATGGTGAACTTTGCTCTTTTCCCCATTGTAATGTGATCTCGGAGTTCCCACTTGGGTGGGTTTGATTTGCTTCAGTTTCTTTATTTGGTCTTAGTGGCTAAGTGGTTCTTTTCTCAGAGTAAAATTCTGGTGATCTGAGATTTCATGAAAGTAAGTGTTCAATGAATTTGTCCCATTTTTTTTTAAGTTCAGTGAAGTGGGTTTTGGATAATAACAGGTAGACCCATAGTCATAGATAACTCTTCATGTAGTCAGGTGCACATTTGCACATGGCAAGATTCTAAGCTAAGCAAAGAAAAGATACACAGGGCATCTTTGGTACATGTAAACCAATTGAACTTGGCAAGAATGATAGCAAGATGCATAACAGACTTGCACCAGAGTGGGTGAAGTTTTGATCCATTAAAGCTTTAAAAATATCCCAGTAATTATTCAGTTTCAAGATATTTATCAATCGAAAATTAATTTAAGGAGACTTCTATTATTGAAATTTTAATAAAAACATATCCAATAAAAACAACTTTGAAGTTATGAGAGACCCTTTAAACTGTGAAGCCCAAAGGAGTAGCTTCTTTAACTTCTGGCCATAAACAACATAAAATATGCACAAAGAGTTTAACAATTCAGAATTCACATTTCAGCTACTATACATTTTAATATAATGAAATCAAACACATCTAGCATTCTCTTCATATTTTTGTACCCTTGCCATAAACATTTTTACTTACAATTTTATATTTAATATTAAGATTTAACCCAAGTTTTTGACATAAGAGCCAGTAAACATCCCATGATTTGGAAAGTCCAGGATCATTGATTGCTTTTGAATATTTAATATTTGTACCAGAATCCTTTTAGCCCAATAGATGGAAAAATGGAGACACTATTTTATCATAAAATATCTTTCTTTGTAATATTAACATTTCCATATCGTATTTCCATACCTGCAACTAAAAATAAATCCTCAAACTAGCTCTGTCTTCACCTTTCTATTTTTTAATTTCCTTCTAAACATTCTCTGCACAGTTTTGTATTTCACTTGATTAGTTTTGTATTTCATTTGATTAGTTTGTCAGATTTTAGAAACACCTTACTCTCCTTTACTAAAAAGAGCAAATGCTATTATCTTGATCATATTTAAATGTATACATAGCACTTTGTCTGTACATTTAAATTCAGAGTGCCTTGGAAAAGTACCAACTTATATTAAATTAAAGACAAAAAAATAATGTAATTCCTAGAAGTTTCTCATACAAATTTGTTTTTAAGACTATCACCAGGATTCATGAAGCTCGGCGCAAGGACAGTTTTAGCCTTGCACCGAGCGTCCTCCTTAAAGATGGTGCAGCAGCACCATATGAATATCTATGAGGGCACACTGCACCCTCTACGTGCACAGGAAATGTGTAAGAGTGCAGGGGGCATGTTTAAGTGTGGCACGGAGGCTTAAACATGCCCCCACAGTTGCACAACCTACAATGCTTACTATTAGAGCCCGCCTCTAATAGTAAGCAATTAATTCAGTGTCTGTGAATACTGAAATGTATGCAAAGCATACAAGAGTGTCCAAGAACACTGAAATAAAATCAAAGTAGTAAACACATAAGTACGTAGTGGAATATTGAGCCCCTGTCCCTAGATCTATTACATTTAAATTCCCCATGTCCCTATTTTACATTTGTATTGCTTTGTTATTGAAAGTGTAAGTGAAGTGCAGCGTGTTTGCATGTCGCTGCCCTTTGCTTAGCATAGCTTACATGTCAAAATCATCCAAATAGAAAATGCTCACCTCCCAAATAAGCAAGCCAGTCTGGTGGTCTCCTGCCATTAATAGAGTATACACCAGAAGTTATACACTGTTGAAGCAAAATGGATACTCCAAGGATGCAAACAACTCCCTTACCAGCCACAGTAAGATGATGAGATAACTCATGGAATCCTCCAAAGCTTGTTATGTAACTAAAAATCACCACAGATTCCATAGACACAGCATTCTATAGGTATGTCCAGAATCTAACTGGCAATGCTGACAAGTGCTCTAAGCTACGACAGAATGGCATTACACAGACTGCTCCCACAAATTGTGCCAATATCCTGGTGGATTTGTTTAGTGCCACAGTCACCCCCTCTCACCCTCAAAAGGGCCCATGGCAATATGAACAGAGTTCCATTGGCCAGTAATCATGGCCACACAGGCAGAAACTGCAATATCCACAGCTAAGAATACATCATCCATGGGACCAGACTGTCATGTGTAATTATAACCTCGAATCAGGCTTGGTGCCCACTGAGTGGCGCACAGCTGCAGTTATCCCACTTCATAAGGGGGGATCCACCTTGGATCCCTGGAACTACTGTCACATCAGTCTGACGAGCCTGATCTGCATGGCCATGGAATGCATTATCAGGGAGGTTTGGAAAACAGACATTGGCAACCCTCAAACACTGGACCCCACACAGATTGGGCTCATGGAGGGCCACTCTTGCTTCCTGAAACCAATTGTCTGCTTTGACTCAGTCTGCATAGCTGTTGAAAAGGGTAAGGCAGTGCATAACGCCTATGTGGACCTCGCCAAGCCCTTCAATACCATACACCAGTCTGGAAACATAGATTAACATACTAATCCGGCCATACATCCCTATGCCACTCAATGATGTGCCACATGGCTTACTTACAGGACCCAAACTGTAGGTGTAACCATCTCCAAAGCATCCCCAGACAAGGGACAGGTGGAGTACCTCAGGGTTCAGTCCTGGGACCACTGTTGTTTGAAATCTACATCTCTGTAGTACAGGCCAACAGTACTGGACTCTGGCTAACAAAGGTAACAGATGACTGCAAAATGGGAGACATTATGAGCCTGACTGTACTGCATGATATGTTACTGATACCAGCCTGACATCATACAGGTGGGATGGGGTACTGTCAACATCTTGTGGCCTTGTTGTGTAAGGTCCTGGTTATGGGATCTGCAACAGGTGGTAGTGTATTGCAGGTCAGACAAGTTTGGCTCTGGGGGGGAATACCTATTTGTGCATGACGTATGTTGTTTGTGCCTGTCAACCCCATTCATTGTGCATGTGGACATATATGTTTCTGCTATGTTCCCACCTTATCTACAGATGTATGTCCATATATACCTATATAGATATAAATATCTGCTCACACATATGTGGATATATATATATATATATATATATATATATATATATATATATATATATATATATATACACACATTTGTATCTGTATAGACATTAATATTTTCTCACACACACATACATCTACATGTTGGAATACATTATTTGTACTGTTGAATGACTGGGCCGGATGATATGTTTGTGAATATAGCAGGATTGTGTATATCTGAGGTGGCTTAGAGGTAAATCAATTTGGCTATGGTGTGCATGGTCCTTGGCTCAAGCCTACGAGAGGTTGCTTATTTTGTTGCTAGGCAGAATAAAGGCCGATGGATACAGAGTGATTAAGGCACTGTAAAGCAGTTGTAAGGATGTTGTCAGGCATGGTATGTCCGTTGTGAGTCACATGTGAAGGCACAATAGGTGGTGCAGGTGTCCATTGGGGAACATGGTGGAGGTGCACTGTGTGCATGTATGTGCATACTGAATAGATGGCCAGGGTGACATGCCCTGTGTAGCCCACTGCTATCACTCCATAGTTACTATCAGTGGCCAATATGCAGTGTACTACCCACATATTGGCTGTTTCCTAGGCATGTGTGTGCGTATGACACATGGGTTAAGTGTGTGCTCTGGGTAATAGTGGGGTTGCTAACTGTGATTGGCTGGCCTTGATGTCGCTTGTATGGGTATGGCTTTGCACCCCAGCCACACAGCTAATTTACATCTGTTATCCCTGTATGGTTGACATTGTGATACAGAGTATGGCCAACATACAAAATGTGCAAAACCCCCTCCACATTGCCCACAGGTGTCATACACTTACAACCACCACTGCAGAGAAAACAGGTCACACACATATACACGCACACACACACACACACACACACACACACACACACACACACACACTCACATACCAGTCATATTCAAACCCCCTACCTTACTAGTTTATTACAC
This sequence comes from Protopterus annectens, assembly GCF_019279795.1. Classification (NCBI taxonomy): domain Eukaryota; kingdom Metazoa; phylum Chordata; order Ceratodontiformes; family Protopteridae; genus Protopterus; species Protopterus annectens. The sequence goes on along the minus strand of NC_056746.1, from coordinate 157,921,470 downwards.
TACAGTAGTACGCACCACAGACATTGCTGAAGTACCTCTTCCCCAAAGGTGTATTTCACAATGAATGACATCAGCAGGATTACCAAAGAAGGGCATTGCAAGTGTACTGTGAGTTTTACATTTCTTTTAAACGTGTTTACCCGCTGCTTACTGTCATGAAAACACATTTACATCCACCTCACTCTGGCCTAAACAAAGCTATTAGCAACCCTCACAGGTCTTGAGCACTGGACCATGAACACCATATTCACTGGACTTACCACTAAGCCATCTGAGTTATATACATGTTTCATGGTTTTTAGAATACACCATTTACTACAGGTATTCCACAGTACTGAAAACATGAGACAGCCACTTTGTGTACATATGTACAATACCTTTTAATGTACTGTACATTGTGAAACAACATAGACAAGTCTACATATGTACAACTGCTTTAAATACATACTAAATATATATATATATATATATATATATATATATATATATATACATATACACAGACACATGTATAGCCATATATATAAACATCTTTGAACACCCTTTGTGACACAGAAAGATTCTGAGATTCTGAAGGAATTGAAGTGTACACAAAGCACAGGCAACACTTGTATTATAACATTCTAATTTTAATCAGTACACCAGAGAAGGGATGGTTGTTTTGTATGTGGAGTTTGGGGTGGGAACAGATGGGTAAGGAAATACACCCCGGGGATTGAGAAGTTTGGAGGAGGAATGATGGGTAAGGAAATACACCCCGGGGATCACTTCTGTGTCACTGCTCGACAGTGGCACAGGAAAATAACATACCCAACAGTAGTCATTCTTGACTGTCTATTTTTTTCTATTCCTACCTATGTAATATTCTGTAGACTGCACTCACCACAGATGACTACCATGGTGTGCAGCATGTTAAAAGACATAACACATGTATATGCCTGGCTACAGGGTAGTCACACACACACAAACACACAAACACTTGCCAGTATTGTGCTTACAGGTCTTGCCTATGTAAAGGTTACTAGTAGAGTGGCAAGCAGTTGGGGGATGTGGCACAGAACCCATACAATTACAGTTAATCTGATTCTGTGTCTGAGCTGGGTGATATCACAGGAATGATTACTTGGAGTGGGGAGGGGGGAAAAGGGTGGTTTAGCAGATGACAAGGATAAAGGCCAGTGCAAAAGGAGGTTTCTCTTTGGAAAGCAGTAAAACCCACTGTCATGACAGGATGCAAACACAATCACACATGCACTCAGGGATTTGCAGACACACACACACAGTTGCCAGTGGTGGGATCAGAACTCCTGCCTATCTACAGATCACTATTACAGTACTATGCAGTTACGAGACACGCTGCAGAGATTACACATTCACAGGCAGTCAGAATGCCCTTCTAAGATTGAGGACATCAACAGGGATACTGACAGTTAAGATATGCACAGCTGTAAACCTGTGTGTTTAAAGTAGGAATCCATTGCAACCTGTATGCACAAACAAGACACATCATCTGCAGGTAAGATATAGGAAGGCCTGAGAGGTGTATTTGTAGCACAACAAGCCCTGTACTGGAGTATGTCCATCTGTACAATGGACTACTACTATCACTATACAGGGTTACAGTGGGCATGCTCATACCCTTAGAATCACAGGACTTGCTTGGATGCATTGACTCCAATTACACAAGGTGACAGTGGGCATGCACATACACTTAGTAGCACGCTCATACATTGATACGTACAGAACACGTTGTAATGGACTCCTATTGTAAACACACAGGTTTACAGCTATGTACATCTTAACTGTCAGTATATATGCACATCATACAGATACCTGTATGTGGCCCATTAAATTATATATCTGCATCGGTGCTGTGTGATACACATGCATACATGTACATCAAGTACTGCCATATATATGTGAAGCATGCACAATCATGCATGTGTGGAAGTGACAGACAATTGGTTAACTGGGACACACAGGTGGATGCAAAGTACAGCATGTGTCACACACATAGCTGCCCTGAAAGGCATACATTGATATCAGGTTGTGGACAGTGGCATCATAGTTGGAACAGTGGCATGTGCAAACATAATATGTGAGCCCCATTGTCTAATGGTACTGAGGTGCAGGTGTCAAGATGACCTTGGCCGCCTGTGTTAGTAGTTGTCATTATTAGCAGGACTGTTCCACTAATTTTATCTCACAATATTCATCTACACAATGTCTGCCGCTGTCCGTCACCTTAGATGTAGCATATGATACCAAGCACAATACTGCCGCTCGCAGTAAAGTCATGGTATGAGTGGCAAATGCTTCACCAATACAATGAGCCAATGTCCTGCTGTAATTATGAGATTGTCCAGTGTCTGTCATTCCGGGATGACATGAGTGAAAGAAGACAAGCCTTTGTGACATATCACATGCAGCCATCATTCAAGGGAGTGTGGATAATATCTAGGTTGCATTTACCCATATAATGCCATTCTAAGGCAAATGTCCTAAACACAGAAGTAACACCCTGACACCTACAAGACAATTGCATTGGATGCTTATGCTAACCAGTGCTAGATGTGTGGCTTTCATAATCCACTTGCTTGATGTAGAACCTACAATGGGGAATACTGACATCTGTGCAGTGAGGAACACATGGCTGAAGGTTCTGTAGTGCACAATAGCACTACCACCATATAACTCAGATCCAAACATGTGGGCCATAATACTGGTACAGACCACTCCAGGTGAAGGTGTCCCCATATTCATACAGGTTACTCACAAGTAAAGGCCACTACTCCAACATAATTCATCACAGATGAGACAGGTACAGTGACAGTGGAAAAAGCTGCATTCTAGCTTGTATCCTCATATACATCCCCCACCCTGTGCTCAGACTTCCAATACACATCCATAAATGTGGTATGAAATAGTATGGTACAACAGTAAATAACCTTCAACTGGTGGACTGTACCTAGCCCTACCTCAACTGTGCAAAGTACCCATGTACTGACTCAGTTGCCTAATGTGTTATGCAATTCAAGTAATAGCACTCTTTCTAACCAGGTCAGTTGTACACATACCAGGTCCCTTGGATGTTGTCAGCAGTAACACAGTTGGCTGTTGCTATACACCAACAAACAACACCCTCATGGTCGGATATGACCTAGACGTACCTGCCCTGAATATGTACATCCCACACTCATACACCATACATGTAAATACCATAGCTGTTGTTGTCTTTTGTACATACAGGTGGCTACATTCATTACACACATGCACATGGAAGATAGGTCCATGGCTGCTGAATGCTAACAATACATAAGGTTTGATATCTATGTTGACAGAGGTAATAATCCCTCTATACTGGTCACCCATGACACCTATCATATCATACAACAGCCCATGTGGCATGTATGTCATTAGACATGTCGACCTAATGCAATGCCTACAAACATACCCAAATAACAGGATCATAGGACCTACACACATGGCCTGTATTGACAGACTCAGGGAAATACAGCTATGCTCTGTATGTTCCTGAGTAGTAACAGGTGATATGTCCATGGCATGCACAGCCATGTGTGACCCACAGCTCCTACATATACCCCATGTCAACAATTGCAAGCCATGCATGCTGTGTGCTGTCTGGACATTCACCTTATTAACACAATAGCCACAACATGCTGGGGTGAGATGTTCATAAGCCACAGACCTCACACACGCTTGAACAAGTGTAATGCCTAGCTCAACCAGAGCACATTGCTGGCACTCTTTCAGTAATCATGAGGTGTGTGTGGCAAATATTATGTGCTCACTGTTGACCATTACAGTGCCCTGGCAACACAGTGGAACTGTCAACTAACAGTTTGTGGCATCATGACATGGAATATTGCTGTGTGTGTTGCTTGCTGATATGTGCTGTTGGTGTAAATGTCCCCATAGCCACTCAGTGAAGGTGGTTGTGTGTCCTACTGGTACATGAATAGAACATCCATCAGCTAGGTTTCACACATGGTGTGGGGAAGGTGTGGAATGTATCCTCTTGACCTGATAGTCCACTTACTGATGGAGACTGCATATGTGTAAATGTATTGATGTGTGTGTTTAGATTCCATGTGTGTGGAATGTCTGATGTTTGAACGTGACTGTTGTCTTAGTACAGCATGCAGTTGCAATGCAGCCTCAACATTGCCTAGTTTATAGGGTGATATGCTCAAAGTACAGTAAGCTGTACTTCAGGTATGGACAGATGTTTGGACATAACTACTAAGTGGTGGGGCTACTTTGCAGATGAATGATTACTGAAGACAGCTCACAGGTGTGTTACAACCATTCCTACAATAACCTGTGTAACTGCTAAGCTCTGGTGTTGTTGATTGAAGGGGAAGACATACACAGTAGAATGCAGTAAGGGTGACACTGAAGGCAAACCTCTTGATAGCTGTAACAGAAACACCTCCCCTGTGCATATATTGCGCATATGTCAGCACAGTTGGCAAAGGTAAACATCAGTAAGCTGTGTAGCGCATGTGATAGTGCTGTAATTCTGTAATACTTATCATGAGATAGACAGGTGTTTGATTCCCAGTACTGGCAAGTGTGGGTGTGTGTGTGTCCATATATGTCACATATGGTGGGGAATGCATCCCCAATGTCTTTTACTTTCCTGCACACTGTTGTAGACATCTGTACAGAGTGAAGTGTAGAAAGCAAGACATAGGCAGGGGTGTGAATCTCACACATGTCAAGTGTCTATATGTGTGTGACTTAGGTGCATATCTTTGTGAATGCCACAGTGTGTGTGTGTGTGTGTGTGTGTGTGTGTGTGTGTGTGTGTGTGTGTGTGTGTGTGTGTGTGTGTCTGTGTATGGCTGTCTGATCCCTGGAGTGAAGTTGTTTTTTACCATACTCAAAAAATAACACCCCCTCCCCACATCCACTCACTGCAATCTAGTACCCCTGTTGAATTCATCAATCTTAGAAGGGCATTCTAACTGCCTGTAAATGTGTAAGCCCTAGGGTGAGGCTTGTTTTACCATAGTCTACTGATATACCCCCCTCCCCACATACACTCACTGCAATCTAGTATCCCTGTGGATGTCCTCAATCGTAGAAGGCCATTCTGACTGCCTGTAAATATGCAATCTCTGTGGCATGTCTGGTAACTGTGTAGTACTATAATAATGATTTGTACATGGGCAGGGTTTCTAATCCCAACACTGGCAACTGTGTGTGTGTGTGTTTCTGTGTCTGTGAATCCCTGAGTGTGTGTGTATGTATGTGTGTTTGCATCCTGTCATGAGAGCGGGTATAACTGCTTTCCAAAGAGAAACCACCTTTTCAACTAGCCTTTACCCTTGTCATCTGCTGAACCACTCTTTTACCTCCTCCCCGCTCCAGTTAACTATACCTGTGATGACACCCAGTATGGATGTGAGGCTCTGGCCATAGTAGCTTACTACACAGCTATCATGCTCTTGGACCATTATATCAGTAAACATGTTTGAAACTTGGGAGATTATAACTGTGATGTGGAAGCTACAAAGTGCGTGCAGATATTGTCATACAGACCTGTGAGTAATCTAACGTTGCATATGGGACACTAACTGAAAACACTGACATCCCCTTTGTAGTCTGTATGCACACATTTAGCATATGCAATAACACCTGCAAGAGGAAGGCAGAACATCAAGATCAACTTGCAGTTACTGGTGTTACACATGATACATACTGTCAACAGTACAAAATGCATTTTAAAACTCTAGTACATGGTATGTCTGCTGCCTGTCAACACTACTCAACAATGGTAATCTACAATTGTCTTCCTAGTATGTTCACACTGTGGATCAGACCATATGACCATGTCTTTGCACCGTTGGTATGGATGACAGGGATGCGGCACAGGCATCATCATATGCACAGGGTGATAATGTTTGCCAGAGGCCTGGGCTGCACCATTGGATGACATCATATGTGTGGGTTAAAGCCCTTTATCTCATTGGGCATGTGTGGATGTTATGCATGTGTGCGTTGAGGTGCCCTACATTTGTTTCTGGTGTGTGTGTGTGTGTATGCATGCACACTGGTCTGGCATGTGGCTGACCTATACTGGGGTATTATTGACAGCTGCAGACTGTATAGGGCAGGTTGTACAGTTCACGGTATCTGGCCATGGACACGTGACCTGCACCTGCCAGGGGTTGCATGGCCACTACCAGGCAGAGGTCCAGATTGGGTACTGTCTGATGACACATGTCCACTGGAACCGTGTCCCTGTTGGAACCATCCAGGACCACATGCATGTGGCCTGCTGTGTCCTGGTGTGGACAGCACAGCACCAGCTGCACTGCTGCTGCTACCACCACTATAAGAGCGGGCATGTGAAGTAGCATGTTCACAGACACCTTCAACAGTTGGTGTAGCTGGCCTATGTCCACATGCCCGACGCCTTACTCACACCAGAAGTTCTAGCACAGACATTCCACACTCGAGGATCAACATGCCACAGTCAAGGACTCCCACCATGTCACACAATCATCCATTCAAAACATCTGCAAGCTGATGGTGAGCATTTTCAATTGCCTGGATGTTGTCAGTTAAAGAATGGACAGCAGCCCTCTGAAGACTCAGACCCTCTCTGTTGTGCCATTCAAACCATGCCTGTGCCTCCATTACATCCTGTAACTTGCATCTGGTGACACCAGCTGATGTGCTATGTCTTGCAGGGGCATGTTGGCCAGAAGCCCCCCTACAAGCAGCCTTGGGCACATGCCTGTGTGGGACATCACCAGTCAGTTGGGTGGGATCTTGGTGTGCAGACACACCTTACATAGTCTCCACACTTTCCTGTTCCATGCTACCACCCACCACCTGTCCTTCCACTATGGCCACTGGTGATGGGGTTTGTGTAGGCATGACAACTGTGTGTGGGGATGAGGGGGATACAGGTGGAATGTCAACCAATGGCACAGATTCAGCCCCTGACAACACTGCCTGTGCCTCAATCATACTTTCATCATCACTGCTAGAGTCTGTGGGGACACTAACAGCAGGTGGATCATAGGAGGCCAACACACCTATATCAACACCTGTGAGGGGCAGACTAGAACTGTACATTACCAGTTATACATCACAGTACAGACACACAGAGACAGGCACACAGAGACAAACACACAGGCAGACACACAGACAGACACAGACAGACACAGACAGACACATGATATGGCACACAATGGCATGAAACATGCATGTGATATGGCAGAAGGCATTCAGCTTAGACAATTATAGTGGTAGTTATCCTACATCCCTGAGTTGCACAGAACAACATGCATGTGTTATGGCAGAAGTCATGCAGCTTACACAATTATAGTAGTAGTTAGCATACATCCCTGTGTTCCACAATTTGTGTTAGTAGGTTATGCCCCAAACCTGCAACACAATGCATGCACTATGCACCGTTGCACCGCACTGCCATGTTTTGTGCACCATACCCCACATTGTAACAGACCATCATTGATTTGGATATATCTTCCAGTGATGCTTTGTGATGGCCACTTCCCCTATGTGTGAGGAGGACATGAGCAGAAGGGTATGCTAAGTGAATACTATGTTTGCCAGAGCCCTAGCTTGCATATCTCCCCATAAACATTGCATGTCTGTTCAACATTATTCTACTTACCCCTGAGCTGAGTCTACAGACAATGTGCATGTGGCTGTACACACACATGTTTGACATGGCTGTCCCTACTTTGCAATGGTGCCACAGACCAGCACAGGTTAACAGTACACTGGCTTGATGTGTGACATATGACCTTGCCAATCACATGTAGTATGACATGTCTTCTACTGAAGTGATGACTGACATGCATACATGTTTAACACAATGGTGTCCTTTCAAATATACAGTGAGGTACTGGTGTCCCAATGCAGTGGCATGTTATAGTAGCATGGACCTTCAGCTGATGCAATGTTGTCAGCCTGTCCTACAGATATACAGTGACATACTGCACATTGAGCTGATGTGCATAGCCATTGCAGGGCATGATGTGGCTTCACTATTGCTATACAGTGTGAGTTACAGACACGATTCATAGCCATGACTGTGTTCAGATACAATACCCACATCACTGAGGTGTATACACACTAAACCTTAATGTGGAATGTGTGACACAGGTCACTGAAGGGTATACAGATGACACCCCTGCACATCTGCAATCATATTGCTGATGCCTGACAACTATGCCCATGCATGGGTAACTTTGCAGTATGCCATGTTCCACATGCCATCTGTGTACCTCACACACACGAGGAGCAACCATGACAGTGATGTCTGACACCAGCAAGGTGAATGTACTGTAACTGTGGCCTGCTGTGGTTGTATGTGTATGTTGTGCAACACATGTATGTATTTGGATACTGTATAGGTTAAAGCTTTCATGTCATGACACACTCAAAATGTGGTGCTTTGATGTCATGCCTACACAAGGTGTGCACAGCCCTGTATGATGTTTAGTGTGTCACATCTGCAATATAATTATTACACAAATGTCATATTTGTATTGTGTCGAGCCAATGTACAACAGGGTGTACACACATGCACATCCCTTCTACTGTGTGTTCTGCTTCATGTCTCTGGCCATCCTCCATGGCCATGTGTAAACATGTTTTGTCCAATGGTTGTGGTGGGCATCTATTTCATATGTCAGTGTTGTCCCATGTGACATACACCCATAGATATCATCTGCTCCACTGAGGACAGGTTTATGCAGACAAAGGGTGGTCTGTTTGGGATGTGGGATATCATGTTTTGCAGGATAGTTAACCAGTGTTGCAGGCAGCCCACAAAATGTCATGGACATGTCAAATAGCAGAAGACATCGTGTGACATTCATAGCAAGGGTATACTCCGCAAGGATGACTCCTGTCGGTTTGTCATAATCCAGCTCCAAAACATATAGAGTGTGTGCACACATATGCTCTCTGTATAGTACTGTTTGTATTCCCCACATGTGCGATGCTGATCTGTAGTATATGTCCCTGCAGTGAACCACACCTCCACCATTGTATTTACAGCTGTCCACACATCCGGCAATTCAGTTTGTAAGGTTTAGTGTACGTGTTTCATAAGGTCTTTAAATATTCCACATGGGTAACAACTGTGATGCATTGCAGGTCTGACCTGTACATATTAACAGGATCACCATACATTATCTGTATGTGTGTTAAATGACCACATGGCAGATAGCATGCATTTAATATGATCTGTGCATTATCAAGCCTGATAAGTAAAGTAAACTCACCAGCAATAGGCTGCTGCCGCTGCAAAATGCCAGAGGTACCTGAATAGGAGTGTCAGAGCAGTATGATCATCATCCAAACCTGTGTGATAGCTACAGGGTGCAACGCGCATGTTGGCACATAAGCCAGTACAATAGACTATGCTATGCAGTATGCAGATCTGTGCATACATAGAGTAGCAAACTATAGTATGTGGCTTGTGTACATACCTGATACAATCCAAAAGAGAACTCGCATGACAGGCAGGTGGCCAAAGTAAATAGCTCAAAGTCAAAAAGGCAGCCAGCACCAGAGTGACTATATCCAAGATATATATTTATTCTTACCCAAACAACAGACCGGTTTCCGCACAAAGCCTTCTTCAGTGATAGTATAATGCTCCATCACCTAGCTTAATATAGCCATATGATAATTGGCTAATAAGTAAATAGATAAGAACAATTACACATTTAAAGATGTATTACCACAAATAAAAATAAACATAAAAATTATTTATATAAACATACTGAAAGCAGAAAATTAGTCATATCTTAAAATTTACATGGTGAAGAAATACAGGCCTGGTTAAACACCTAATATATATATATATATATATATATATATATATATATATATATATATATATATATATATATATATATATATATATATATATATATATATATATATATATATATATATATATATATATATATATATCACCTTATACGTGATAATTGAGACCTAGGTTGAATAACCCGCCTAATCTAATAATCCAGGCTTTTTCTTTCTTATTAAGCATATCATGCCATCCAAATTTATTGATGTTATCACCCCTAATAGCATCAATGATTTGAAACTGAAAGTTTGCACTAGTGTGAAATGATACATGTTTATATAACACACTAGATGGACGTTTGTTCCTGATGTCACTAAAATGTTCTGACATCCTGATTCTCAATGGTCTTGAAGTCTGCCCAATGTAAAAGGCAGAACAGGAACAACTAACAAGATATAAAACCCAATTAGTCCCACAATTGCCAAAACATCTAATCTCAAAAACTGTAGCTGTATTCCTGCTAGAAAATTATTTAGATTTCCTCATGAATACCCAAAATGAACAATGGCCACAAGGAAAGGAACCCCTTAATTGATCACCAGAAAGTGTGAGTTGTGTACCACTCATGTTCACCTGTCTTCCCTTTTTATGTCAGTTCAAATATGACCCCAAAGTACAGCCTCTCCTATATGAAAACTGGCAAGAATATTAGCCTAAGCTGGGTTAGCTAATAGAATATTCTATTTACTATTGACCACATTTTTTTAACATTAATGTTCCTACCAAATGTGGTTACAAATCTAATGGGGACAACACCTGAATTGGTTTTATCTTTATAGATAAGCAAATCATTTCTGTTAAATTGTTCCACCCAGTTATATGCTGAAATATGACCCAATTTGTATCCTCTGGCCTTAAATCTGTTTCTTAAGTCATGCTGAAAATATTCATAACTTGCCTGGTTGGAGCATATCCTTTTGATTCTCAAAAAGTGAGACTTGGGGATATTTCTTATAATATGCTTTGGGTGTAGACTGTTGGATTCCAACAGGGTATTATATTGTGGGTATTTTCTAAAAAATTTTGTATCCAGTGTATTATCACTATTTCTAGTGACAAGAACATCCAAGTAGTGAATTTCATTGTACTCCATATTGAGAGTAAATTCAATACCCCACATATTATCATTAAGGTATTGAATAAACTCCAATAAATACTCCTGATCAGACTTCCAAATGAGCCAACAATCATCCAGGTACCTGCGCCAGATGTCCAATTCCTCTATATAAATATTATGGGCCCTGTCATAAATAAGCTGTTCCTCTAGGAACCCCATAAATAGGTCGGCATATATTGGTGCAAATGATGCCCCCATTGCTGTACCTTGGACTTGCCAGTAACAATCCTGATGAAAATAAAAAACATTCTTGGTTAGTACATGTTCCACCATGCATAATATCAACGTATTAAAGCCTGGTGGATAAAGTTCACCCTTAGCAAGCCAGTTTTCAATGGCCTGTAGCCCGGCCCAATGTGGAATGTTAGTATATTAATGACTGTTGGATTGTGCAGCAGAGTCAGGTTTGTAAATTTGTATAAAAAAACATATTTTTGTGTCATCATCCGAGATCGTATTTTTTCTTCAACATCAGTGATGGAACTTTTTGACTTTAGGATTTGCATGTGAACGATTTGGTGTGTAGTATTTAGTGCCGTCAGTTTTGTGCTTCCTTATGATTGTTGCAAACGTGGAGTAGTGACAGGTTTACAAATGTTGATAAGGGAGACATATTCTGAAGTATTACCATTTGGGACTGCATTTTCTTGTGAACACTAAATATGGGTCTTCAAAATGTCTTTCAGTTTTCCGAATTGTTTTTTGGACTTTTTTGACTTTTACTTAAACAAATCAGAAGTTTGTTATAAATTATAGTTTCATGTTTTTTAGATTTTATGATAATAGCTCACTGATATTGGAGCGACTTGGTTGATATATACAAACAACATGTGGTTTTATGTTGGCTGATTCAAATACGATATTTCCTATACTCGTAATGTTATAGTTTTGTCATCATCTCTTCAAACGCACCTACATGTTCATTAAGTATTTCACAAATGTTTATATGACTTACTTTAATGAAACGGAAGGAGTAATGACTCACTCTGCAGGTGGTATGTTAATTTTCCAAACTTGACTGTTTATTTTAACACTTGGTGGTGTTTATTATACTTTTATTTGTGTTTGCACATACAGTATTTGTACATACAGCCCTTTTTTTTTGGGGGGGGGATCTATGGTTTGTTTGTTGTGCACTTGTGCTCAGATGGTTGATTTGTATTTACTAAGTCCTTGGAGGCTGAATAATGGTCAAGCAGCTATCAATGTTTGTTAATGTAAACTGATGATGGGAAGGCATTTATTGTCAAAGTGTTTTTTGCACTCAACAGGGGATGGTTGAAGCTTGTTGTATACAGCTGTGATGTTTGAGGAATATGGCGCATAAGATTAGCACAGAATTATGTCTTTTTGAAATTTATGATGACCCACCAAAGCGACGTTTTGGTGTTTATTGCAGGTGGTTATTACATTGTAGCTGCTTTCACTATACTTGGCTTTATTAGTGATTAATGGTTATTGTAACAACTACAGGCATGTGTGCACAACTTGTACAGATCATTGGATTAATAAGGACTTTAGATACATTATAAGTGGCATCTATTAAAAACCCATTGCGCTGTATGTTACTGGGATTTATGATATGTTTGATTATTGGTAATTTTTAATGTACTGTTTGGCATAGTGGGTGTTTTTCTTTCCATACTACAGCAAGAATATCTGTGCGTGGACATTGTTTTTGTACTATCTGGTTTATTACAAAAAATTATTTTTCATATTATTTTATATAATTACTCAATGTAAACGCTTTTGCACAACGAGGTACAGTCTTATGAATAGATAATTTACAGACAAGAGAGTATAAATGGATTTGATAACTATCCTACAGGGGTTATCCTCAGACAAAGATGATGTTAAAATCTTTGGAATTAGTGAGGAAGGTGATTTTATTCGTAATGACATAGTGAAAGATCCAGGGGATGCCTTAGGGATTGGTTTTTCAAATTAACTAAAAGTATGATCTAACTGAGAAGCAATGTTTGGCATTTAAGGCTGTTTAAGGCCTATAACGCCAAAAATATAACACCAAGAGGACTTAGAATTAAAACTCAACCATTTGTAAATAACCCAGATGAACAACTGAATGAGGAATGGGGGAAAGCCCAACATGCAGCAACTATGGCGTTTGTAGAGATTTTAGCTTATTTTTATGAAAGAATTATAGATACCAATGTTGCAGACATTAAAACATTATGTGAAAACATTAAACCCTTTGAGGGGCAAACAGTGTACAACACATGTTTATCTAAGCTTTCCAAGGAATTACTTACTTTGGAGCAAACATTAAAGAACAAGAAAATACATAAAGTTCAAAGGGATGTAGCTGATTATGCGGAGGGGAAACCATTTGGCACTAACAAATATGTGAGGTTTAGGGAGGGGGATTCTGGACAAACTAGATCTAGCAAAAAGAGACCAAGGTCTATATTGAAAAAGTCTAGAACAGATTTCAGGAGTACATCAGAGGAATAATCCTCAACCACTGAACCTGAATGTGTACTTATTCAAGAGTCCCCAGTGCATAAAAAAAATAAAAAAACAAAAAGTATGGATCACCCTTTAGGGTCAAGCGACACAGGGGGGGGGGTAGAAAGCATAGACATAGGTACAGTCAAGAATTTGGAAACATTACTGGATGTACTCATACAGAAATAAGTGTTTACCAAAATGTACATAATATCTCCTCTGTGTCATTGACGGAGACACAAATAAAGGTACTTGATAAGGGTTATCTTTTGTACCCTGCTTTTCTTTAATGAATACAATTTTGTACAGGATGTGTTGTCATTTTGTTACCTTCTGAACTTGAAATTATTTTTTGGGGATCAAAATAATACTCAAGGATCTACTGGTTTTCGTTTTCAAAAATCTACTTTTCAGCCACCTATGGACAAACATGTAAATATTTTTCAAGAAAAAGTCATCAGGGACCTACATTTCAAACAAGAGAAATCATTTATATTGGGAAACAATTTATCTGAGTCAGAAATTCAAGCCTTAAAAGACTTGAAGGATAATCCCAATATTGTTATCACCACAGCGGATAAGGGGGTGGGGCACTGTGGTGGTGATGGATATGGAACAATATGTTTTTGAGGCACAAACACAATTACATAATAGTAAACATTACATGCCTATGCCTATAGACCCTACCAATATGTTTAAACAGGAAATAGATGAATTTCTGGATTTAGCTGTTGATGAGGGAATTATAATAAAAATACCCAGAAACAACTTACAGTGAGAGACCCCCATAAGCAAATTTTGTATTTACTGCCTAAGATTCATAAGAGTTTAACAAAACCACCTGGAAGACCTATCGTATCAGATAAGGGTTCATTAACAGAACCAATTTCTGAATTTGTGACTCGATATTTACAACCTCTTTTGAGTTTAGTTAGATCAAGGCTGAAAGACTCGACTGAATTCCTACAAATTGTGTCCGACTCCCAACTTGAGCCCGGTTGGAGGATGTGCACCCTTGATGTTAAATCTTTATATACTAACATTCCACATTTGGCCGGGCTACAGGCCATTGAATACTGGCTGGCTAAGGGTGAACTTTATCCACCAGGCTTTAATACTTTGATATTATGCATGGTGGAACATGTACTAACCAAGAATGTTTTTTATTTTCATCAGGATTGTAAATGACAAATCCAAGGTACAGCAATGGGGGCATCATTTCCACGAATTTATGCCGACCTATTTATGGGGTTCCTAGAGGAACAGCTTATTTATGACAGGGCCCATAATATGTATATAGAGGAATTGGAGATCTGGCACAGGTACCTGGATGATTGTTGGCTCATTTGGAAGTCTAATCAGGATTATTTATTTGAGTTTATTCAATACTTTAATGATAATATGTGGGGTATTCAATTTACTCTCAATATGCAGTACAATGCAATTCACTACTTAGATGTTCTTGTCACTAGAAATAGTGATAATACACTGGGTACAAAATTTTTAGAAAATACCCACAATATAATACCCTGTTGGAATCCAACAGTCTACACCCAAAACATATTATAAGAAATATCCCCAAGTCTCAATTTTGAGAATCAAAAGGATATGCTCCAACCAGGCAAGTTATGAATATTTTCAGCATGACTTAAGAAACAGATTTAAGGCCAGAGGATACAAACTGGGTCATATCATTTTAGCATATAACTGGGTGGAAAATTTAACAGAAATTATTTGCTTAGCTATAAAGATAAAACCAATTCAGGTGTTGTCCCCATTCAATTTGTAACCACATTTGGTAGGAACATTAATGTTATAAAAAATGTGGTCAATAGTAATTGGAATATTCTATTAGCTAACCCAGCTTTGGCTAATATTCTTGCTCCGGAGTGTCAGTTTTCATATAGGAGAGGCTGTACTTTGGGGTCATAT
The DNA here is from genome assembly GCF_019279795.1 of Protopterus annectens. NCBI lineage: Eukaryota > Metazoa > Chordata > Ceratodontiformes > Protopteridae > Protopterus > Protopterus annectens. Next base: position 157,906,063 of record NC_056746.1, on the reverse strand, counting down.
TTGAACCGGCATAAAAAGGGAAGACAGGTGAACATGAGTGGTACACAACTCACACTTTCTGGTGATCAATTAAGGGTTTCCTTTCCTTGTGGCCATTATTCATTTTGGGTATTCATGAGGAAATCTAAATAATTTTCTAGCAGGAATACAGCTAAGGTTTTTGAGATTAGATGTTTTGGCAATTGTGGGACTAATTGGGTTATATATCTTGTTAGTTATTCCTGTTCTGCCTTTTACATTGGGCAGACTTCAAGACCATTGAGAATCAGGATGTCAGAACATTTTAGTGACATCAGGAACAAACGTCCATCTAGTGCATTATATAAACAAGTATTGTTTCACACTAGTGCAAAGTTTCAGTTTCATATCATTGATGCTATTAGGGGTGATAACATCAATAAATTTGGATGGCATGATATGCTTAATAAGAAAGAAAAAGCCTGGATTATTAGATTAGGGGGGGTTATTCAACCCAGGTCTCAATGATCACTTATAAGGTGATATATATATATATATATATATATATATATATATATATATATATATATATTAGGTGTTTAACCAGGCCTGTATTTCTTCACCATGTAAATTTTAAGATATGACTAATTTTCTGCTTTCAGTATGTTCATATAAATTATTTTTATGTTTATTTTTATTTGTGGTAATACATCTTGAAATGTGTAATTGTCCTTATCTATTTACATATTAGCCAGTTATCATATGGCTATATTAAGCTAGGTGATGGAGCATTATACTATCACTGAAGAAGGCTTTGTGCCGAAACCGGTCTGTTGTTTGGGTCAGAATAAATATATATTTTGGATATATTCACTCTGGTGCTGGCTGCCTTTTTGACTTTATGTACATACATGCCTTGCATATGATGTTAAATTAAATATTGTACAGTAACACATGTATCTATATTAATATACCTGAGTTATATGTGCAGTAGTGACCGACCGGCCAACTCCTGGCTCAGTGGTTGTGAGGCACCCACCTCCACAATTCCAGCTGAAGCTTGTGGATGGAGTTCTGCAGGTGTCCCCAGGTTGGCCAGGTGCTCCTCAGTATGTGCGAGTGGGGGCTGGATGAGGCCCCCACCTGTTGCAACTTGTTCCCTGGTTATTGCGTTTGCACGCTGTTTCGCCCATCTAATTAAGTCAGTGCAGTGTCGGCGCACTTGCTGATAGGTGCGAAAGTGGCCACCAACATCATTTACCCTCCTGCGAAGTTCCTCCCACTGGGCATCCCGGTGCTGTGCATCCTGTGGCACATGTCTGAAAAGTGTCTCATGATTGTCAAGGAGGTATGGAATGAGGACTTCATCCTCCATGCGGCTGTATGGTGTCAGCCTGGCACGTGGCATGCCTGGCAGACATTATGATGGTGACTGGTCACAGTAGCTCACAGAGAAGTACAGATGTACAGCTGCACATACATGTGTATCACATTTATCATAATTACAAATATGACTTTGCAAATTTGCATGACACTAACACCACTGACTTGTTTAACTCACACACATTTGACACTTACTGGTGATTTCATGTTATCAACATATATGTGTGTGTCAAGTGATGACATTGCCCTTACTCCATGTGGATGCTGTCTTGATGTGGGCATGTCTGTCTGTCTGTCCTGGTGTCTTTACCTATTAGCACATGCCTGGATGTGTTGATATTAATGCAAGAAACCTTAATGCTGTGTATATGTCATATATATAGTCATACACAGCCTTAAGGGACATGACCTGTGACCCTGCAGACTTGCTCACAGCAAGTCGTACATGTATGTGTTTTGCCATATACATCTACATGGCACTGTACAGCAGTATAGCATCCTGCCATGTATTACCTGTGTTGCACATGTAAAACGCATGGGACAATGGCTAGCTTGATGGTATTTGCAGGGTTGGATATCAACTATAGCATGTATGGTCATAGTGAAATAGTAGGCTATATGCCCTGGGCCATGTATGACCATAGGCTGAAAGGTTACCTAGCTGTAGCCAACAGAAAGGTAACTTTCAGTGACTAGTTCGAACAGTGCCACAGAACTGATCCACAGGTTTACTGATATATTTGCCACCATGTCACAAAGAGGGGCAATGTGCAGCTTTGCTGGACAGGGATGCATAGTATGGCAGGAGTATGTAAAGTGTATAGGACAGGGATCTGTCAGGATGTTATGATCCTTGTACTAGACAGGTGGATGTCCATGACGTATGTGTTTATTTGAAATCAGGATGTGTAAGTGTAGCATGTCCAACATCTCTGGGTTGGACATGGCTTTATTCAGGGTAGGCATCATGCTACATAGTGGAGCTAGGGTTTGGAAAGGCCAGTGTAGGCCATTTGAACATGGCCAATAACACTTAAAGGAAATATGTGAACTATTATGGGTCAATTGAGTGTTGAGTATGGGTGAGCAATGATCTCTATATTCATGAATGGCACCCTGTCATGATTAGGGGTGCCACTTACGACTACCTGACTGGTGTGGTGAAGTGACTATCAAAGCAAAGACTACTGTCCAGCTGGATCCCATACACACACAGTTTCCATTATGTTGCCTACTGCCTAGGTGGTAGTTCATGGGTACAGGGTTTTTAACATAGGGGATGACCATGCAATACTTTGCAGTGAGATTGTGGCCATATGACAGATACCACACATCCGACCCACAGAGGCTCTTCTGTATGTTGCCCACAGCACTCATTGAGTCAACTACAGCTCCTAGTTCATAGTCATTTGCAAACTTCAATAGGCAGATGCCTTCTGTGTTAGTCTGTGTGGTATAGATAGCAAAGAGGGGGAGTACCAGGGCTGAACCCTGTATTACTGTAGTTGGCACTGGTTTGCTGTGCGTGAATTAGTCAGACACCTTCTGTAGTGTTGGTTCTGCCAGCGGTCCAGTTGCCAACCAATCATGTGACATAGGTATATACACCTAGTTTACTGAGTGTAGCTGGAACCCAGCATGGGTGATGGTGTCCTAAGACCTGGCAAAGTCAAGATATGCTGTGTGAATCATCCTTACTGTCATCTACATCTGTACTGACTACATCAACTACGTTGATCAAGGTTCATGGCCTTACAGATCAGACTCAGCAGGGTAGTAGTGCACTATTTCCCATTATCAGTGGTGTCTCCCCCTTTTGTGGGGTGCGATAACTGTTGCTGTGCACCATTCAGTGTGTACACAGCCTGACATGCAGCTATGATTGAACATGATGTGTAGGTGGAGAGCTAATTGTTCTGATATTTGTGTAGGATACACCCTGGGATGTTGACAGGTCCCATGCAAGCTGTATGTATGGCTTTAGAGAGTGCAGCTTGTACCTGCATAATTGTTATTACAGGGGCAATGTAGTGTACATGAATATATAAATATATGTACCTGTTGGGGGGGAGGTGAGAGTGGGTTTAGGTTATCCAAGACCCTATCTGGATGAACAGGTGGTATTTCTGTAGGTGTAGTACTTCTCATGCCATAGTGCTGTGAAGCACGGCAGGTCTTGTTGTTGCCATTACGATTCATGACACAGTTATAGCATGCTCTGTGGCTGGCCTCAAAATATGTGGCTGATTAATTTCACAGTGGCTTTGTGTTTTCTTATATGGTGTATCTAAATCTTACTGAGGCTGACCAGGATCACCTCCACACATGTGTATTCACTCTTACAACAGTTTCTACCTTGTGTGGCACAGTTTATGGCAGGGTACCACAAGTTTGCCTTCCTGTTTGTGTTTGATTGAATCTTGGCTCTGTTTCAATAGCACACTCACTGCACTAATGTGAGTGCTTAAAGTGCATTTGTGCACTTGCACATACACTGTCCATCTGCATGGGTGCCATGACAATGACCACCTCTGTCTTAAGAAGCATAACATTGGCTTTGGAGACTGACTATGTGTAGCATACTCTTAGCCCTGTTTGTGTGACTATGGTGATCCAGGTCATTGTGGTGATGAAATCAAACATGCATTGAGCACAGGCATTGATACATGAGGAGTCTTCCCAGTTAATAGTGGGAGAGTCGAGAGTAGCCATTATTATGGTTTTCTGTCTCAAACCTATTATTCTCCATTACAGCACAATATGATGGTTGGTAATTCAGAGGCATGGTGGGTGATCTGTAGCAAGATGCAATTTGGCTTCCACTTTGGCACAGAGGTAGTTGCTCAGCATAATGCATCTGAAGTTATGCAAGTGCAACTAGCCTGGGGGTGTACATACCCTTCAGGAATATGGACACACCTGTGGCCCATGTGATCCAGTAAAGGATAATGGGCAAGAGGTGAGGTATGTGTTATAACATGGTCATGCAGGTGTGCTCTCTGGAGCGTTGAAACATGTCTCAGCCACTGCACAGATATGTTATCCATGTTAAGGATTGACGTACGTGAGTCCATATTGAGTTTCCAAAATGTATCATTGAGTAGCTAGACACGCAGTTTATTGCATGGCTGTCCCTGTTACAACAGTGGAATTGTCACTTGAACCTAGCATGATGAAGGCACGATAGGGGAAGTGTGAACCCTAGCCAGTATCCAGATTCCCAGTGGTGACAGGTGCAGGCCATGTCTGGCAAAGCATCATGGTCTGTCAACCATGTTACCCCAGGCAGAGAGATACTGGATACCCTTTTGATTACACCAGTGCATTACACAATTGGGGAATACAATCCTTTTGTCCCTGTACTGCAGTATCATTCTGGGCAATGGCAGACTGCTACCCAGGCCTTGAGACATACCTGCATGGGCTACAAAACCTGACAGTTTCTACATGTGTGTTTCCATGCAGTCCAGGCTACGGCATCCCAGGTCCTGCACAACAACATGGAATATGCCAGAGCCATTTTTACAGTCTGAAAGGTGGTCTGAATGTATGGCTATGTGGCTAATTATGGCAGACAGGCAGTTGACAGTATGTTTGCCCTCATATAGCTTGGTGTGTGACATAGTGCTAGACTTTGCATTCACATATGAGTACTGTTGGGCACGTTTCTGGCCACGTGTTCTGAGGAGTGGCACAATTTTGCAACCTATGTCATATAGTTTGTGTACTTTGTTGTCTGACTATTCCAGCTTGGGAGGTCCCTTGCTTAAACAGATACTTGGAAGCCTCTGTGAATGTGTGTGCTTTCTGGTGGTATGTGTGGGTGTCCTTACTGTGTTCTGGTAAGGGTATGTGTTGAGTGTGGTGATGACATGCATGTGTTAACCTACACCGCATGACTGTCCAGTCCAGTCATGGCTGTAGACTGGACTGCCTTCCAGCTTGCCTCTGTAGCTGCATCCCAGACAATGTATGGGGTGTGGTGTTAGCTGGGTTTGGCAGTGTACATGGCATAGAGATTACATTCCCCCAGGATGGCCACATACACAAAGCTGACATTACTAAACACCAGTAGCTGACTAGTGGACATGCCTATATAAGCATTCAATACTACAAGTACCAAGTACTCTATTTAGTTTACTTATTGCTTATGAAGATGCTTTAGATGGTGATGCTCACAAGTACATATCTGAGTTATGGATGTGTAAACACTGGCTATTACAGAAACTTAGTAGCTAACTTTAGCAGCAATCCTCATCTGAGAAGCACATCACATCCTGATAGTTGATTACAGATGATGCAAGTGTCAACAGGTCTGTATTCTTTTCTGGGTATATACACACATATCCACCAGAACCATGAGGTCTGTTGGGCACGGACAGCCACTCCCCAAACAGAGTCAAGTATCAATAGACTCTGCTGCCACTATCAACATGAGCAGGATATAATCACCACAGTGGAACTCCGGTCCGCTAATGATTGGTAGTTGATTTTTACGTGCCGAGTTACCAGCCCTGACGCACAACCTTCAATAAAGGTATGCCCATTCATGCATGTCTCCACGCAGAAGACGCTCTAGCTGAGAATTGAACTGGACAGCGTCTTACTGTGAGGTGACAACACTACCACAGCACCACCACCTCGGGATCTTCATGTACTGGTAATATATATTATTGCATACATTTATATGTACCTCCATAGATGTGTAGATGTTTTTAACTTATCTGTATATATATATATATATATATATATATATATATATATATATATATATGTGTGTGTGTGTGTGTGTGTGTGTGTGTGTGTGTGTGTGTGTGTATATCTCTATATATCATATATATATATATATATATATATATATATATATACACATCTGTATATATAATATAATATATATATATATATATATATATATATATATATATATATATATATATATATATATAGTATACACCTTTCATTGGGTACATGGCAGTTTGTCCTATTTCCACACAATCTTCGCTTTTGTATTTTAACCTGTCTGAAAACACAACTGACATGGGTGCATCTCAGGTAGCTTAGTGGTAGGTTACTCTCAGGATGGTGTACATGGTTGTGGATCCTAATCCTGGAAGTGGTTATTATTTTACTTCCCAGAACAGGCACATTTAAGCAGTTATAAGCTAGTTTTCCCATGTTCTGCGCAACGGTAAGCAAAGGTTACACCTGTGAAGTGCTTATTCGTTTAACCATGTTTAATCGCTGCTTACCATCGCACAAAACCACGCAGACCCACTTAAAACTGCTTAAAAGTGCCTTAATCAACCTGCATCCAATGGCCCTTATTCTGGCCCTCATAAAAATAAACAGCCATTGCAGGTCTTGAACCCAGGACCATGAACACCACAGTCACTGACTTTACCACTAAGGCATCAGAGATATGGACAAGTGTTATGGGTTTTAGAATATACCTTTTACTACAAGCATTCCTCACTACTGAAAACAAAAGTGACAGTCAGTTGGTGTACATATGTATAATACATGTTAATGTTCATATGTTTGTGGAATTATGTGTTACAATGTGACCTGACAGGGTGTAATAGAGATGCACATGGTTCTGGTTTTATGTCCTTTTTTATTGTCTCCATACTCCATGTATACTCCTACAGTTCACTTATTGAACATCCAACTCAGGCTCTCCTTGATGCATAATTACATTACCCATCATTCCTGAAAGTCGGTGAGCCATCACCTATGATCGCAGCTATTACACATGGGCAGCTGTCTCCCCTACATCCTACACTCCTACTCTGGGCAGATGTTACAATGGAGTAAATATAGATATGCAAACCTGTTTCATTAGCAGTACTGTGCACAACCTACCCATACCAGTATTTGGAAGCAGCTGTTAGGTTGGCAGAAAAGAGAGGTTAGGCTGGCTAACAAACATGAATGCCTCGTGACCAGTCAGTCTTTACTCTCGATATCCACTTCCATGGCAGTAGGTGTGCACACAGCCATTTGTCCCAGCACTGTACCAAGGTCACAAACACATTTGCATAACAAATACAGATGCACAGCTGTTATTGCTTACAAACGCTTGATACTAGAGAGGGGTGATAGTACATGTCTTATGCATGGATAGTTACCTAGCTCTTCCGAATTGTCTTTAAGAATATCGTATGCTGCTAAATTGTCAGATGAATACTGAATCCATATGTATCCTGTTATTGAGTATTGTAATTGCCAACAGACATAACTAATGTTTGCATAACTTAACACAATGCTATGTATTGGAATACAGATGGGACAGATCTGCCTAGGATACTGCACATTACACAGTTATTGGCACATTATCCCACAATGCAAATCATATTTGCAAAGTAAGTCGCACCTTGACATGTTCATCTCACTAATACACCCATACATATTAAGTGTCTACTGTTACAATAGATCAACATATACTATCCCCTGTTATAGTATATACTTGCCCGGTATTGAACCAACCCTGACACAGACAGTGGCTGGAAAAATTAATGAATTCCAAGCCCAAATATATCATCCCTTGTGGCAAATTGTATGAGGAGTTTGCTTTTGTGACCTACAGCAGTACACACATAGAATACTACAGGCATAACTCATTGCTCAACAATACATTACTACAAGATAGCTATTTCATTATATGCATTGATTACACTGTAATTATTACAGAACAGGTACTACATACACAGACATACTACAATGTATACATACCTTATTGGTAATTAGAGGTGTTATTGAGTGGTATTTTGTTTATTTCGGTCTTTGTTTTATTTATTTTTGGGGTATTTTGTAATGTCTGCAGGTATGTATATAGATGGTTTGAATGTGTGACACGCCCATCCTTTTATAGTTAGGAGATTGCAGTACCATGTGCTATCCTGATCACCAATTGTGTTCTAAAGTAGTTAATCACATGCACATCAGTTGGTGGGTAGCTACTCCATTAGCCAATACATTGGCAACGAGAGTGGAGTATAATTGAGTACTCTGATTGGGCGTGCTGTCCCTTTGCTTTTCCTTACGCAGCAAGGAGAGAGAAGACAGCCTGGAAGTGTGGTCTGAAATCTTTTGCAACAGCTGTATGGAGACAAACTCAACTATATTGTTTGTAATGTCTAGAAGTTTTGGTCTACATGTGAGTACTGCTGTTATATTTCTGAACATCGCTACTTGTGCAAGGTTTGTCTGTACCTAATACCTCTGCATATGTTTTAGTCTGGCCAAGTTGTTTGACCAGCTCAAGACTGTATGGCTATGCATATCATGTTAGGGGGTTTACAGTGTGCTCACTAGAAATCTTTTAGTTTGGCGTTAATAATAATATCATACAGTGCTGATAATCAGTAATTGGTAACACATCCTGGTGTAATTACTTTTCAACCCTCTGAAACATGATTCTTTCAAACAAACCCTGTCACATCAGCAGCTATTCCATTGTATAACAGCAACTATTTCACATAGGGCCATGTTAGTGTGACTCTGTCCAGGTATGTCAAGGTTTCGCCAATGTCAATACAGTGTTGTAAGGTGAATAATTGGTAATGGCATGACAGTATGTATTGGTGTAATTAGTTTGGGTTATTGGGGAGATGTTGGTGGAGCATGTGGCTACACCAGCAGATGAAGGTGTGCCGGAGCACTGCTTTTATATATATCCTATATGTGTGTGTGGGGGTTCTTTCCCTAAGTGAACACCCCATCCCTTAGTGGACTTCAATACTATGGTAATTGCATTGCAGGCGCTGATTCATTCAAGTGGCACTGTTAGTAACATAATGCTTCCCACAGTATTGCAGGTAATGTTAGTCCTTGAATCCTTTAGGCCATACATCGGAATGTAATAAAGGTTTGCTAAATGGAGGATGTCTGTGTATTTCTGTCATGGATATTTGCAGTCATTGTAGTTGTGTTGGTGACTAACCCTGTTTGAATCATGTCTGTATGACATATTTGTAATAGTGTATTGGCATATACTCCTCATATGTTATGTTCATATTGTTTGAGGTGGGCAGGATGTTATGGTCCATGTTATGTTATGCTCAGATTTGAGAACTTCAGATGCTGTATACACACATGTATGTATGTATATATATATATATATATATATATATATATATATATATATATATATATATATATATATATCGCTATACATCTTTATGTACAGGTTTGTTTGTGTCTTTCGGCTTTTCCTGGTTAGGGGTCACCACAGCGGAACTCCGGTCCGCTAATGATTAATGCGTAGTTTGATTTTTAAAATTGCCGAGTTACCAGCCCTGACCAGCACAGCCTTTCCTCTGGGCAATGAAGTTGGTATCGCCCGGCCCACGCATAAGTCTCCCCACACAGAAGATGTGCTCTTAGCTGAGAATCGAACCGACAGGCGGCGATCTTACTGTGAGGAAGTTGACAACACTACCACAGCACCCGGCGAAAGCGTAACCAGATAAACGCAAGAAGCAGCGTTCCAGGATGTATGCCGTAATTCACAAATAAGTGATAGTAAAGCACGCGCTTAATAAACCAAAAGTGCACTGCTTGGTATAATAAATCCCTTAAGGCAGAAAATCAAAAACTTCCGTTTAATATAAATTAAATTTTATATATATATTTATTTAATTAGTAGTCTTAATATTAATTTTATAAATGGAGACATGAATTTTGGATGTGAATACCGATAGATATTCCACATCAATTATTAATTATTAGATATTAAATATTAAATATTAAACATTAATTATTAATTTTTTATGTATTCTTAAATAGGAATAGATTACATTAACTTATACTAATAGATTATTTGTGACACATGTACCCTGGTAGCATTTTTAACATTTCAGAACATGCATAGGTTCGTTAAAGAATAACTAGTAGTTACTAGTATCTGATTTTAATTCAGGTAAAAATTTGATTTTTAATTCAGGTAAAATACTGATGTCTATAACACATAGGTGTTTAAAATGAACAATGTAAAATGATTGCTTTTAAATTTAGAAGTAAGTTTATTTAGATGAATTTTTATATATATAAAAATTTAATTTATCTGTATTTTTTAACAATGAGGAAGTTCTTGGTGCACTCATTAATCATATTTACACTTCATACATATAGAAATTAGATTGTAATGTAATTTGTTTTCTTTATTTTACTCGCTGTTAAATAAATCCATGTTATTATATATTTCAATTGTGCATTAACACATATATATATATATTTTCTTGCTTGAGTATTTTGCATGAGTAATTTTAGCTGAACTTTTGTTTATTGCTATTATTAATTAATTAGAACATGGTGGTTAACACAGTATAAAAGGAGTAAATAGTAGTCCGTTATTGTCTTCTGAGGAAGTTTGTACATCATTGTGCGTGACAAAAGAGTATTTTATTTTTAGCACTTAAAGCTTTTTTATATTAAACTGAAGTTTTTGATTTTCTGTCTTATGATTTATTATTATACCAAGCGGAGTACTTTGGTTTATTAAGTGCTTAATATCACTTATTTGTGAATTCACGCATATATCCTGAAACGCTGCTTCTTGGTTATCTGAGTTACGCATTTCCGGCTAGAGTTTGTTCCTTTTTGTGGATCCAGTACCGAAGTAAGTTTTGCTAAGCACACAGCACTTCACCACCTCGGTTCTTCATGTACCCGGTGGTAATATATATTATTACATTACATTTATATGTACCCATAGATGTGTAGATGTTTTTTAACTTATATATATATATATATATATATGTGTATATCTCTATATATCGACATGTATCTATCTATCATATATATATATATATATATATATATATATATATATATATATATATATATATATATATATATCTGTATAAAAATCTTCTTACAGCTTTATTTTAACCTGTCTGAAAACGCAGAAGTGACATGGGTACGCATCTCCCAGGTTATAAGCTTAGTGGTAGGGTTAGCATCTGAGGATGGTGTATATGGTTACGTGGATTCTAATCCTGGAAGTGGTTATTAATTTTACTTCCCAGAACAGGCACATTTAAGCAGTTATAAGCTAGTTTGCTTACGTGTTCTGCGTAACGGTAAGCAAAGGTTACACCTCACGAAGTGCTTTATTACATTTAACCATGTTTTTTTTTTTTTTTTTTTTTTTTTTTTTTTTACTACCTAAATATCAAAGTGGTTAAGGTACACCATTGTTTATGGGATTAGAAAATGATACACTACAATGCTCTAACCATTGAATGAATAACTCTTGTAATAATAACACAAGAAATGAAAGGGGAGAATATAAAGTAGAATTCCTAATTGCATTAGGTATAGCCCCTCACTGACACTCTTCAAGAGAAACCTTGAAGAGTGGATGGGGAATGGTAGATACACCCCAGGGATCCCACCATTGGCTCTGCTTGACAGAGGGACAGTTAATTAATCAATGTGGTGGCAAAAGCTGACACATTCTGGCAAGGCATATGAATGCCCTCGGGCAGTTAGCCTGGTACCTACCTATGACCCTATGAAGCTATACATACAGTAGCAGGACATGCTGATAGCTTAATTTACTGTTCAGGTGTTGACTTACCTTGTGCCAATAGCAGTTGTGTTTTCAATAGTTGTGGGCTGCCTGTGTTGGATGCACACAGTAAACTGCCTATACATGATAATTTACAGGTAGTCTTGTGTGTGTGCCATCCATTTTTACTGTGTGTGCAGGTGGAGAAAGGTGCCAGTCCCTAGGTGCCTACACTGTCAGTGTGTGTGCGTTTTACGTTCCCTCTTTGCCAAGGCATGGGTGTACTGGCATGCCTCCATCTGCTTACAGGGGCCGGCTCAGGGGGCTCATGGTCTGAGTCCCTCTTTGTCTGTGGGGCCCTTGGCAATGGTGGTGGGCTGTGAGGATCTTCACTATTCTGTCCCTGCTGCAACTGTTTCTGCAGGATCATATTGTGTTGCATGGCACATACTATGAATATGTGGGCACATGTGGCTGGAGAGTACTGCAAGGCATCCCACATGCTCTATGATGATTCTTTGTGTGGCCTCATTATGGCATTCTTGCATGGGTGTGTGTGCATTTCTGATGGGTGCCGTCATCCACAGTTCCGGTGCATTGCCAGGATCCCCCTCCAGTTGGCCATATGGGATGTCCCCCCCTGGCAAATGCCTGATACGGCTGTGAGGCATGCCAGATGTGGGAGTCGTGATAGCTTCCAGGCTGCCAGTGCACGCATCCATGATAATGCCCTGGGCATTGCACACGACCTGGTAGTTGGTGGTTTATGTAGCACCTACCCTGCTCACTGGGTGGTGACAATGTGTATGTGAGTGCAGTCTATTGTACCCAGTACCTCCGGGTATTCTGTCACACAGTGGAAGAGAAGCATATTGCTGGCAACCCCTCCTGCATTTGGGGGAAGTATATGTGCTCACTGGCATGTGGTAAAATGGCATTCAGGAATTGGTAGAGTACCCTGGATGCTGATGCCTGTGAGATCCCCATGATATCCCCAGTTGGCCTTTGAAAGGTACCTGTGGCTAGTTTTCTCAGGCTTACACATACCTTGGTATACACTGGGATGGGTTCCCCTCTGTTTGTTCTGGCTCTGAGGCATGGCCGGCACAGCTCCACAAGTTGCTATGGGGTGTCCCTGTCCACCTTGTAACACTCTACTATCTCAAGATCATGTAGCCCCTGGTAGATTACCCTGGGTCTGAACACTCTTCTCCTCCTCTGGTGCCTGTGGTGGTTGTCAGCATCATCCTCCTCACCACCTTCAGTCTCCATCACATGCTGGTGGATCAAAGCAATGGCAGCCCCTAACATGTACATATTAAAACTTCCCCATTTGTATACACCAAGTGTGTATGGGAAACACAAGTGTGTGTGAGGTGCTTACACACTTTATACTATTGTGCTATAGATCTGGTATGTGTTAAACAGTTTTAATGAACAATGTAAATGATTGCTTTTAAATTTAAGTAGTTTATTTATATGAATTTTATATATATAAAATTTAATTTATCTGTATTTTTTAACAATGAGAAGTTCTTGGTGCACTCATTAATCATATTTACACTCTATACATATAGAAATTAGATTGGTGTAATGTATTTATTTTCTTATTTACTCGCTGTTAAATAACCATGTTATTATATATTTCAATTGTGCATTAACACATATATATATATATTTTTCTTGTGAGTATTTTGCATGAGTAATTTTAGCGTTTGTTTATTGCTATTAATTAATTAGAACATGGTGGTTAACACAGTATAAAAGGAGTAAATAGTAGTCCGTTATTGTCTTCTGAGGAAGTTGTACATCATTGTGCGACAAAAAGAGTATTTTATTTTAGCACTTAAAGCTTTTTTATATTAAACTGAAGTTTTTGATTTTCTGCCTTAAGGGATTTATTATACCAAGCGGAGTACTTTGGTTTATTAAGTGCTTACTATCACTTATTTGTGAATTACGGCATATATCCTGAAACGCTGCTTCTTGGTTATCTGGTTACGCTCGCAAGTTTGTCTTTTTTGTGGATCCAGTACCGGAAGTGTTTACTACCACAGCACCACCACCTCGGGTTCTTCATGTACCGGTAATATATATTATTACATACATTTATATGTACCTCCATAGATGTGTAGATGTTTTTAACTTATATATATATATATATATATATATGTGTATATCTCTATATATCGACATGTATCTATCTATATATATATATATATATATATATATATATATATATATATATATATATATATATATATATATATATATATATATATATATATATATATACATCTGTATAAAATCTTCCCTTTTGTATTTTAACCTGTCTGAAAACACAAGTGACATGGGTACATCTCAGGTAGCTTAGTGGTAGGTTACTCTGAGGATGGTGTACATGGTTGTGGATTCTAATCCTGGAAGTGGTTATTATTTTACTTCCCAGAACAGGCACATTTAAGCAGTTATAAGCTAGTTTGCCCGTGTTCTGCGCAACGGTAAGCAAAGGTTACACCTGCGAAGTGCTTATTCATTTAACCATGTTTAAGCGCTGCTTACCATCGCACAAAACCACGCAGACCCACTTAAAACTGCTTAAAAGTGCCTTAATCAACCTGCATCCAACGGCCCTTATTCTGGCCCTCATAAAAATAAACAGCCATTGCAGATCTTGAACCCAGGACCATGAACACCACAGTCACTGACTTTGCCACTAAGGCATCAGAGATATGGACAAGTGTTATGGGTTTTAGAATATACCTTTTACTACAAGCATTCCTCACTAATGAAAACAAAAGTGACAGTCAGTTGGTGTACATATGTATAATACATGTTAATGTTCATATGTTTGTGGAATTATGTGTTGCAATGTGACCTGACAGGGTGTAATAGAGATGCGCATGGTTCTGGTTTTGTGTCCTTTTTTATTGTCTCCATACTCCATGTATACACCTACAGTTCACTTATTGAACATCCAACCCAGGCTCTCCTTGATGCATAATTACATTACCCATCATTCCTCCCCCACCCCAAACCGAACATACACAACAACCGTCCCTTCTATGGTGAATTAAGTTAATATTGATTGTTATAATACTAGAGCTGCATGTGTTTTGTGAACACTTCAGTTCCTTTGGATTGCTTCTGTGGCACAAAGTGTGTTCATAGATGATTATATATATGGCTATAGATGTGTCTGTGTAGATGTATATATATATATATATATATATATATATATATATATATATATATATATATATATATATATATATATATGTGTGGGCACACATCACTGACATGTATATATATATATATATATATATATATATATATATATATATATATTTAGTATTAGTTTTTAACAGTTATACATATGTAGACTTGTGTATGTTGATTCACAAACTACAGTATATTACAATGTACTGTACATATGTACACAAAGTGACTGTCCCATTTGTTGTCAAGTACTGTGGAATGCCTGTAGTAAAAGGTGTATTCTAAAACCCATGAAACATGTATACAGCTCAGATGGCTCACTGGTAAGTCCAGTGACTATAGTGTGCATGGTCCAGGGTTCATGACCTGCGATGGTTTAACTTTTATTAGGCCAGAATACGGCTCTTGTAAGCATGTTTAAAAGTGATTGTGTGACATTAAGGCGGCAGTTAAACATGGTTAAATGAAATTTAAAAGCGTATAACCTGTGTGCACAAACACAGTCACATCCGCTAACTACTCAGGATATATATACTTAAGTGTAGTAACATCTCACTATGTGCTTACATAACATTACAATCTCTGTTGACTTTACTCTCGGGCACACATAGGTTTATATGGGTGTTTCAAATGTTTATTAAACTGAAGAATACTACCTAAATATGCAAACTGTGGTTAAGGTATACTTTTTAACATAAAAAACATCTCTGACTTTATTGGGATTTGAACCGCAAATGCATAGACACTATGCAAATGCTCTAACCATTGCACTATTGACATTAACATTAGTTCTGCCTATTTTTTTATTTAAATGATTTCTATGTGTAAGCTAGGCTAGCAAAGGGCAGTGGCACACAAACTCACTGAGCTTCATGTACTCTTGTAATTATAACACAAGAAATGAAAGGGGAGAATATAAAGTAGAATTCCTAATTGCATTAGGTATAGCCCCTCACTGACACTCTTCAAGAGAAACCTTGAAGAGTGGATGGGGAATGGTAGATACACCCCAGGGATCCACCATTGGCTCTGCTTGACAGAGGGACAGTTAATTAATCAATGGGGTGGCAAAAGCTGACACATTCTGGCAAGGCATATGAATGCCATCGGGCAGTTAGCCTGGTACCTACCTATGACCCTATGAATCTATACATACAGTAGCAGGACATGCTGATAGCTTAATTTACTGTTCAGGTGTTGACTTACCTTGTGCCAATAGCAGTTGTGTTTTCAATAGTTGTGGGCTGCCTGTGTTGGATGCACACAGTAAACTGCCTATGCATGACAATTTACAGGTAGTCTTGTGTGTGTGCCATCCATTTTTACTGTGTGTGCAGGTGGAGAAAGGTGCCAGTCCCTAGGTGCCTACACTGTCAGTGTGTGTGTGGTATACATTCCCTCTTTGCCAAGGCATGGGCATACTGGGCACGCCTCCATCTGCCTACAGGGACCGGCTCAGGAGGCTCATGGTCTGAGTCCCTCTGTGCCTGTGGGGCCCTTGGCAATGAGGGTGGGCTGTGAGGGCCTTCACCATTCTGTCCCTGCTGCAGCTGTTTCCGCAGGATCATATTGTGCAGCATGGCATGTACTATGATAATGTGGGCACATGTGGCTGGAGAGTACTGCAAGGCATCCCAAACATATGCTCTATGATGATTCTGGTTTGCGTGTGTGCCTCATTATGGCATTCTTGCATGGGTGTGTGTGCATTTCTGATGGGTGTCATCATCCACAGTTCCAGTGCATAGCCAGCATCCCCCACCAGATGGCCATATGGGATGTCCCCCCCTGGCAAATGCCTGATACGGCTGTGAGGCATGCCAGATGTGGGAGTCGTGATAGCTTCCAAGGCTGCCAGTGCACGCATCCATGATAATGCCCTGGGCATTGCACATGACCTGGTAGTTGGTGGTTTATGTAGCACCTACCCTGCTCACTGGGTGGTGACGATGTGTATGTGAGTGCAGTCTATTGCACCCAGTACCTCCGGGTATTCTGCCACACAGTGGAAGAGAAGCATATTGCTGGCCAACCCCTCCTGCATTTGGGGGAAGTATATGTGCTCACTGGCATGTGGTAAAATGGCATTCAGGAATTGGTGGAGTACCCTGGATGCTGATGCCTGTGAGATCCCCATGATATCCCCAGTTGGCCTTTGAAAGGTACCTGTGGCTAGTTTTCTCAGGCTTACACATACCTTGGTATCCACTGGGATGGGTTCCCCTCTGTTTGTTCTGGCTCTGAGGCATGGCCGGCACAGCTCCACAAGTTGCTATAGGGTGTCCCTGTCCACCCTGTAACACTCTACTATCTCAAGATCATGTAGCCCCTGGTAGATTACCCTGGGTCTGAACACTCTTCTCCTCCTCTGGTGCCTGCGGTGGTTGTCAGCATCATCCTCCTCACCACCTTCAGTCTCCATCACATGCTGGTGGATCAAAGCAATGGCAGCCCCTAACATGTACATGCTAAAACTTCCCCATTTGTATACACCAATGGTACAGTGTGTATGGGAAACACAAGTGTGTGTGAGGTGCTTACACACTTTATACTATTGTGCTATAGATGCTGGTGATGTAATTGGCTGTGTATGAGCAGTTCCAGCTGCAAAGTATCTTACTTATGAGTTTTACATCGCTTACTGCAAGTGTGGTGGCTTGATTCATCTGTTGCCCTTTAATTCCCTTTTAAACCTAGATCCTATCCCATTGTCAGGCATGCATCCACCTGCCAGCTTTATTGTCTTGTACTTTCCCTACCCAGTCATGTGCTGCAAAGTGCGTTATGTAGCTGATATAATGCAATTCTACTTTGTTCTGCTGTGACACTTTACTGTTTTCTTTGCAGTACAGCCCCTCCCCTTTCCTGTTCTGCAGGTAGCTGCTAGCAGCCTTGTTAGCTGTTGTCAATGGCCCACTGTAGGTTCCTAGGTGTTAATTGCTCATTTGTACTCCAATTTCCCTGCTGCAGCATTTCCTTATTTTTTTCATATATCCTTCCTGTTCCAGCTATGGTGCATGCCGCGCATACCCATTTACTGGGTTTAAGCTCGTTTTAATCTCCGTTCACATGCATACTTAGTTACCTTGTGTGCTCTCAGTTAGCCAAAGCTACAGCCAGTTAAACACACCCCATTCCTTTAGCTTTGCTTAGCTACGGGCAAACCGGATTGGCATTGCTCCAATGTGCTTACAGCAAAGGTGACACATCCCTCTCTTATTGTCATCTTTATCTCATGGTCACACCTTGGTGTTATAACACTACGCCATGAGGTGCATCCTTACACCAGGGGGGAATCTGTGATTCATTATAACTCTTCTCATTTGCATTAGATTGCCTACTAATTCCTAGAAACCACGCATAACACTAACACATCCTTTTAGCAACCCTTGCACCATGGTGTGGTGTAACATGCCTGCCATTGACTATTATGGGGAAACCATGCTATGTGTTACATTGCAGTTTTATTTTCTTTTTTTCTATTTTTCTTACGGTCCCATTTGCACGCCGCTGCCCTATGCTTTAAACTTTGAGATAGCGCAAGAACAAATAATAATAATGTTAATTTTACATTTTGTACATGCTTTTTTATGCCAATGGCTATATATTTAGCCATTGGCATATAATAACAATATAATACATGTGTTTGGCTGGCTGACATGGCTCCAATTTTATGTTTGCAGTAATTTAAACTGTTTTTTACGGTTTACATTTCTGCATGTTTACACTACGCCTGCACCACTTCCTGGATCACTAACTATCCTCATTTGCATGCTACACTGCTGTAAATAGGGTGATTAGCATACAGGAGCCGAGAGCTGTGCCGGCGTAGTGTACGCAGGTAGTGCACGTGAAAACAGCTTGTACCTGCATCGCTCAGTGGCCATATTTGGTGTTAGAACACTGACGCTACTCCTGCGCCTGCCGCAAGCTTTGTGAATCCCAGGGAATCATTATATCATACCTTTTTCCTTACTTATTTTTAACTCCCAGTCACTTTTTAAATCGTATGAATGTCCCTGCTATTTCTCTGTAATCTTCTCTTATTCATCAAAAGATACAATTTTTTCAGTCACTCCCATGTGCTACCCACATAATTTATGTTTATTAATAATTAACTCCCACCCTACCCCACACCCTTTTTTCAAACTGTTCACATGGAAATAACATCTTCTTTGCAATCATCTTATCCATCATTGTCATGCAAACACTGTTATCAGCAAGAGCCCTAGAATTTTGGAAAAATGAATCTCCTCTGAAATTGCCTTGATGCATTTACCCTCTTCAGCTTTCTTCAGAATGCATAAATTTAATACATAAATTAAAAGGCTAAATGGACACTACCATCTTAGTATCTGACCACTTCATTGTGGCCCAATACATTAAAGACTGTTTGATCTGGATGGAGCAACTAAATGGGCAACTCATCACCAGCTGGTATATGTTGCCCGGAGGTATAACCATGGAGTTGTTTATATTAATAAGGGGTACAGGTTGTACAGCCCCATATATAAAGCTGTGGGGCTACAACCTTCCATGAAAGGATGCATATGAGTTACTGTTTTGGTCTGCTTGTGTAACCATTTACATATGCCATCCCAAGTGCATTCCCATATTCCTAATCGATTCCACAAACCTAGAACCTGTCCCTAAAGGTAACATATCTGCTTACAGCATTGCATGAGACACATTATCAAAACTATTTGCTAATCTAAAGATAAAATGCAAGCCTTGGCTATATGAAGGTTTCTTAAAAATATTTTGTAAAGCATTTAACTCACTGTGGTGTACATGCCAGCCCCACTGGTACTGAAGGATAAAAGCTGTGATTGTGATCCAGTTGGCCAAAGTTTGATTATAATTTCAGGTGCCTAATGGAGCTGTCATGAGGGAGAAAACTGAATGACAAGTTACTATCTCACTTCTTCTTTGTTGTTGGGGGGAGTTAGAGATGACATGCTGGCATAAGACAGAATGTTCTTGGAAGGCCAGGGGTAGATTATAGATCTGAGCTGTGACAGTGCTAGATATTTGGGTAGGTTTGACCAAGTGTCATCATCTTTTGGGTGGGAATACAGCCTCCTAGACTACGACTAATAGACAGCAGTAGCCAGTCAATGCGAACATCAGCTAATACCACAACAAGTTGAGTACCTTCCATGTGTGGCTATGGCAACTCCATGAGCCGCTTTCCATTGTGATCCTAGTATCTACATTAGGATCTGATTATTTATAGTACAGCTTCTGGAGTGCTCATTGTAAATGGATGGTTGGAACAAAGGTACTTTCTTCCCAGAAAAAATAACTAAGACTGACCTCTTAGTCTACTCCTGTTTTGCTTGTTTCATTAACATATTTTTATTCCACTAGTTTTACCTCAGGTTGGTGATATGATTATGATAGTTAATGATAGGAATGTGTTGATCATATTAACTGAGAAATTCTGGTGTGAGGGATGAAGGGGTGAAGGGTTTAGCTATAAATATACACAACAAAAAAGGCTTTCCACCAGGATGATGAGATAGCTGGTATACAAATTTCTATACAACATGTTAAGGAAATATTTTTGGTAAATAGCGGGATACTGAGGAATTGTGGAAGGTGTTAGGCTTAATGAGGGAGAACTGTGATTTGAAGAAATGGTGCCCAATGACACTGAAAAATAAATATTTTATGTCCAAGACCTTTCGTTTCAGTCTGGCTATTTGTGCAGCTGGGTTTCATTTAGTGGTAAAGTGTTGTGACAGGAAACATATGAATCCTTGATTCAGAGTTATTTGAGGTTTGTTGTCTTAATTTCATTAAGTGAGGGGCATTTTATGGAAGGTGAAGAATGTGTGGTAAATTATGGGTCCCAATTAGAAGAATGAAAGTCCAAAATATTGAACGCTGTAAACAGCGAAAATGCCGGACATCGATATTTTTGTGAGATCGCAGTACAGTGAAGATCAGGAAATTTTCCCTTTCCTCACTGTAGTGCGATCTCAGAGTTGGTTTATAATTAGTGGGGGGTGCAGCCCCCCTCCCAAATAAAAGGTTCGATGTCCGGCATTTTTGCTGTTTACAGCGTTTGATTATATGAACTTTTGTTCATATAATATAGACACTAAATTATGCTGCAGCCTGTATTTTTCTTAGTTTGTTATGGATAGGTTTCTTGTTTAGTGTGCTCCAAGAAAAAAGTGGGTATTAGGTAAATTTTTTGAGGTGGAGATATCTTGCCTTCTGGAAGAAGTGACAAGAGAAAAAAAGCTTTGGAAACTGACTATTGTGAAAGTTGTTGTACAGGAATTTATTAAGAAAGTTCTTAAATGAAAAACTGATTCTGTTGACCTTTGGCTTAAAGTGGTATTCTGGTGTTAGTAAATGCATTGCAGTATTTGATGAGTCAAATATCGAAATGCATGTTTCCACTAAGTCTGTATTTATTTATTTGGGATGTTTTTTTTTTTTTTTTTCATAAAAAGCTTTGTAAACTTTTAATTATACCATACCCCAAATAAATTTAGTGCTTCTTATCCTGAAGTTACCCTTGGGGTGAAATTTGTTGCATCAATGCACTTTAATAGGGCACCTTCACGCATACACAATGGTGTGTCCATTAAGTCTATGGATGCAATGCATGTTTTTGCTACCCTGACACCACTAAGGTTAAAGGTTAATGTTTTACTCAGTGGTCTCTATGGAAACTTCACATTTTAAAATGGGAATTCATCTCCAAAGTGATGTTAAAAGTGCTCCCTAATGGTTAAAAGTACCATTTAGCAGATAAGGAACTACCAACAAGAGTGCCTAGTTCCCTTAAATCAGTGACTGTTTGGAAAGGTGTGTCACTTGTACAGTATTATGTGGAAAACGTTTGTTTACTAAAATGAACCATGTTACATTTTTTCTTGTTTAGTTTGAGACTGTTGTTCTTGCAATAATGGTTAACATAGTCTAACCCATGTTGGCACAACTATGACCCAGTAGAGGAATGGATGACAACAAATCATTGTACAGTTGTTTGCAACTTAGATAATGACAAAGAAAAAGCACACTCCACAACGTTGAGCAAGTTTAAAAAAAGACCACAAAACTTTCGGACAAACGGTCCTTCCTCAGTGTTTACAAAAAATGTTAAAAACAGTCATCTTTTGAAACAGTTCAAAGACACATCACATGACACAGTCCACCGTATCAGAAAACACCAATCGATTTAAAAGGTTTAAAAAATATTATATCAACAATTGTTAGTAAAACATCACACCTTAATACACAAAATAAATATTACAAAAAAGTAAAACAATTTTTATTAATATTTAACCTGCTGCTGTTTAAGCATCAGTATTGGCTTCAATGTTATTTGCTTGTTTAAACCAGGAAAAATATCAGCCTGAAAATTAACAATCCATTCATATTCTTTTAAGTCTAACTTATTAACTAGGTCACCACATCTAGAGTTTGAATGCAGGATATCTATGACTCTAAAAAGGAATTGATGAGAGTCATCATTCTCTTGTAAGTGTTTGGCCAAAGAATTAGTGTCTACACCTCTACGTATATCTGATCTATGCTCTATAATTCTATCATGTAGCCTTGTAGATTTGCCCACATAAAACCCTGAACACTTCTGGCAAGTAGCTAAATAAATAACATAAGAAGTCTTACAAGTAGCTGTACAACTAAACTCACATTTCTTTCCACTAACAGGGTGTATAAATTCAGTAGCTTGAGTGATTTCTGAACAGTAGGAACAATTATAACAGGGAAAAGTCCCTTTCTTATTAAAACTAGTATTACCCCTCTTATTAAAGTTAAAATATTTATAACATAAACACTTTTTTAAACTCTCAGTTTCTATACATAAAAAGGGGTTTTGCAGGCAGCCATTTTTCATGGCTAGGTATGGCCTTCAAAATCTCTCAGTTATTTATAATAATCTGTTCAATGGGCTGACTGGTCATCAAATATCTCAAAGGCTGTGTTGGACCAGATCGATGTGTATCAGAGGTAACACTATCATAATTAGAAAAGTATGGTTTGGCTTTTGAGTCCCTCATCACCATCACTTCACTTCTTGTTAACTCATGTTCTCTAGAATTGTAGCCACTCACTAAAAATGAATTTGTCATTTCTTGCATCTGTTCATCACAGACATCACACCTAGTATTCAACTTACTTGCTCATAAGTATTGACTTTTAGTAATGCCCTTGAATGCATGCTTGGCATGCATACTGTTTTTGTGAAGATACTTATTCACTTGCACTTCCTGTCTATAAATGCACGTATCTAAGCCATGATCTGTTAGCTGTAACTTAACATCCAAAAAATGTATCTCAGTTTCTGAATATTTCATTTCAAATTTCAAAAAATCAACCGTATGGTTTAAATAAACAAAAAAATCATTTAGCTCATCCCTGGTGCCCTGCCAAACCAAAAAATATATCATCCAAAAAACGCTTATAGAAAAGGATTTTAGAAACATACACATTTTTTTCACCAAATAAATTAGCCTCCTACCATTTACTTAAAGTTAATTTGGCATAGGTATTCGCTGTTGCAGTACCCATTGTTACCCCTGATACCTGGTGATATATTTGTTGATTAAAAATAAAAATGTTATTTTCCAACACAGCCGTTGAGTTATTTGATGACCTATAGTAGAGC
The DNA here is from genome assembly GCF_019279795.1 of Protopterus annectens. Taxonomy (NCBI): domain Eukaryota; kingdom Metazoa; phylum Chordata; order Ceratodontiformes; family Protopteridae; genus Protopterus; species Protopterus annectens. Next base: position 157,882,340 of record NC_056746.1, on the reverse strand, counting down.
CAGTCAGCCCATTGAACAGATTATTAGAAATAACTGGGAGATTTTGAAGGCCATACCTGACCATGAAAAATAGCTGCCTGCAAAACCCCTTTTTATGTATAGAAACTGTGAGAGTTTAAAAAAGTGTTTATGTTATAAAGATTTTAACTTTAATAAGAGGGGTAATACAAGGTCATGTCCAACCCAGAATTGATGGGACATGCTCCACCTAAAAAAAAACAAATCCCCGAGAGCCACATGCTCTAGAGATCTAAACCTCACCACAATGATAAATCGATAAATAGGACATGCTGGAGGGATAGATTCCGGTCCCAAAGACTCCCCATGCTTTGGAACAGGATTTCAATCTACATTAGGCAGAGCTCCTCACTAACACTCTTCAAGAGAATCTTTGATGAGTGGATGGGAAACAGAAAATTTACCCTGGGGATCACTGCAGTGGCTCTGCTGGACAGAGGCACAGGGAACTAATGGCTCTGCTGGACAGAGGCATAGGGAACTAATCTAAGGGGGTGGTGAAAGCCAACACATTCTGGCTAGGCTTACAGATGCTCTTGGGCAGATAGCCTAGTACTTACCTATGAACCTATGAACCTATAATCCACTGAATTTATACACCCTGTTAGTGGAAAGAAATATGAGTTTAGTTGTACAGCTACTTGTAACACTTCTTATGTTATTTATTTAGCTACTTGCCAGAAGTGTTTGGGGTTTTATGTGGGAAAATCTACAAGAAGGCTACATGATAGAATTATAGAGCATAGATCAGATATATGAAGAGGTGTAGACACTAATTCTTTGGCCAAACACTTACAAGAGAATGATAAATCCCATCAATTTATTTTTCGAGTCATAGATATCCTGCATTCAAACTCTAGACATGGTGACCTGGTTAATAAGTTAGACTTAAAAGAATATGAATGGATTGTTCGTTTTCAGGCTGATATTTTTCCTGGTTTAAACAAGCAAATAACATTGAAGCCAGTATTGAAGCTTAAACAGCAGCAGGTTAAATATTAATAAAAAATGTTTTACTTCTTTTGTAATATTTATTTTGTGTATTAAGGTATGATGTTTTACTAACAATTGTTGATATAATATTTGTTAAACCTTTTAAATCGATTGTTTTCTGATAGGGTGGACTGTGTCATGTGACGTGTCTTTGAACTGTTTCAAAAGATGACTATTTTTAACATTTTTTGTAAACACTGAGGAAGGACCGTTTGTCCAAAAGCTTTGTGGGTCTTTTATTAAACTTGCTCAACATTGTGGAGTGTGCTTTTTCTTTGTCATTGGATTGCTTCACTTGACTCCACTTTATCATTTTATTCACCTTCTTCATATGGAACTTAGATAATGACAGTAGGAATGCTGGTTTGAAAGTCTGAGAAATAGATGCAAAATAGGAGAGATGCTCAACAATTAGCCCTGAGGAACAATTTGGTAACTTTTTCTTTCAGAAGCAGCAGCTGTGACTATAACCACATCCATTGTGTCACACAACCAGTTAGCTATCCATCACATAATATATGGATTTATATTGAATCCTACAAGTCAGTCAATAGTACCTGTATACTGTGTCAAAAGCATAGGAACATATATGGTGCATGCACTGTATAACGGCTTACCACTGCTTTAGTGACTTTTTGAAGAAATGAGTAAGAATAAGGACACAGGACTGGACTTTCACAAATATAAATAGATACAGGTCTAGAAATAAGATATTTAAAAGGTTAACTAGGGCTCCAGATAGGCCACATCTGATACTGATGATCAGCAACCTATTTACTTTTAGGGCCCGTGGATGAAGTGGTCTTAGCATCTGAGAGGGAATAGAGGACTTGGCCCAGTGTAGTATAATTGGTGGCTGGGACTGTGGAATCTGTGAAACAGTTATGACTGCTACTGGTGTAAAATCTGCACTAAATTTGTCAGCTAGGATATTAAATATTTCAAATGATAAAGAACCTAGGATATCTGGAAAAAAGTGTAAGGAAAAGATAAAACACAACAACTGAAATGGGAGAAAGGAAAAGGGGAAAGATAATGTCACTTCAGTAACACTAAGCGTTAAGAGTATATAGAATAAGGCACGCAAACTAGTGGTGTTAAGGTAATTACAAGGACTGACACTCTGCATAATATGCTCATTGGATGTTGTATTTCCTGCAAAAGTCTAGAGAAGTCAGTTACAAGGAATACAGGAAAGATATGTGATTTGGAGTCTTGGAAGAGTGTTCAGCATTCATGCAGAAGTAAGGATGCTGGCTGTAGAAACAGCAAGTCTAAGTAGATCTGGGATAATGGATTTATCAGTAAAGGAAATAAATTGATATTAGTAATTCCAGTACATAGCTGTACTTCATCTTTGCTGTTTAAGTGGTCTAACTGTTGTTATTAAACCCTACTTTAATTATTATGTGTGTATGTCAAGCTAGCTCAGGACTTGTCTTTGCTTTAAGGCAGTTCCAGGCCACTCAGCTCAGAGTTAAGGGTCTGTTTCCCTCCTACTCACCCTGTTGCAGTTGTGCTCTTAAATCCAGTGTATCTGCTGTTGCCTTCCCCTTGTGATAATTTGACAGCATAATTCCTCCCTCTCCCCATTTATTGGCTCTTGACAGTGAGTACATAAGTATCATTTTGCAAAGCCTCTCGCATTAAACTACTCATGTACTACAAAAAGCACCTGCAGCAATTGGAGAGACCTTGGAGGTTTCTAACAAAGATCAAGGGACTCTAGCATGTGACTTACACATACCGACTAAAGTCCATGTCACTATGCTCAGTATCATATAGACTTCTAAGGGGAGACTTATGCCTGGCTTACAGAGCAATCTCTGATCCTGACCTTATGAATATGCTGCACATCCATAAATCAAGCAGGACTAGAGTTATTACCTGTTCCAGGGACCTAAATATATCCTGCAACTTGAATAGGACTTGCTGCAGGGACAAAATTGTCTCTCAGTGACTGCTGTGTCTTTGGAATAGACTGCCAATTCATGTGAAGCAGTGCACCTCTATGACATTGTTCAAAAGGAACCTGGACGAGTGGATGGGGCACCATAAATTCATATAGGATAACCACATGAAACCAAAACAATAAAACCAAGGTGGAAAAACAGCACGACAATAAATGTTCCAGAATTTTAATTCAATAAAATCAAGGTTTTAATCATCCATTTCAAAATATTTTAGGTTAACATTTTAAGTTCAAATATTTTTGATGTTTTTGTAGTATATTCAAATGGTTGAATTTGATTGTAATTTATTATGTAATGGGGTAATTAATCAATTAACTTAATTGATGTTAGTATTTAAGGGTTGGGTTGAATGTTTAGAGTTGTTCTGAAGAAGTCCCCAAATTGAGGGGAAAAAGCGCTAAACCTTGGTTTTATTGCATTAAAGTTTTGGACCTTTTATTGTCACAGTGCTGTTTTTCCACCTTGGTTTTATAGTTTTGGTTTCCTGTGATTATCCAGTTTTGAATTCAGTGGTTGTGGAACAGTGCAATGGAGGGTTTGAGTTCCAGTGGACATATTGCAGATTTGTTACAGCATATAAATCAACAATTGGCTGTGCATACCACACAAATTAAAACACTGATGGACAAACAAAATGGAACTGGAAATATATTTGGTAGCTTAGGCTACCCTTTAACCCAGCCCATACAGCAGTTGCAACCTCAGCAGTCGCTTCAAGTAGCTCAGGGTTTACAGTCTGGATGTAATGATAACCCTGAGCAGAGGGTAACAGGTTATTGCGCCAAGGAACCAATAGTATGGAAAAATAATACCTTTGATTTTTGAAAAGATAAAGAACACCTTTCTTCTGGTGATCAGCAGCCTTTGTCTATAGCAGAAAGACTGAAATTATTTGAAAAAGATCTTTTAATTTTTAAAAAATTGCAAATGGAAAATGTCTGTTTGGAAAGAAATATAGAATTGCAGCAAGTCCCTCATCGTTTATGGATCTGGAAATATCCTAATGGTGTGGAAAACGATTTGGATTTCCTGAAAGAATTACATAAACTGTTTGACTGAACTGGTTTAGAGTTAATGAAGCTTATAGTCAAGTATAATACTCAGGCATTGGACTCTTTAACTAAGGAGCTTGTTGAGAAAAATAATTTTATCCAAAGCGATTTGGTGTTCGATCATTATCAAACTAATTACAACAATGTGTTTAGTAATGTGGACAATGTTTGTAATAGTATATATATTCAGAAAATTAATAAAATTCAAAGAGACATGAATGAATATCTGAAGGGAAAGGTTTATCCGTTTTCCCCGGATTGTCATGGCAACAGTATGAAAGGAGCCAATTGCGAACCGAGGGGTAGACAGGAACTGAGGTCAGCACAGAAGAATTATCAGGAGCAAGGCCCACAAGTTCAACAGTCCCCTTTAGAAGACAGTGTACGGCGGTCGGAGAGATTGCAAGGTAAAGGACAGCAGGCCCATTTTTCGGCGAATACCTACAGGGACTATGTAGTGCAAGAAGCCAGACCAAAGAATCAAAAGAACTGGAATTACCAGCGGAGGAATTAATGGACATGGCTATTGGTATCCTAAATAAAGTAAGTGTTGAGAAAGACTGTAATGCAACAGAATTGTGCGAAAGTGGTTTTGGTACAGGACAATTAGCAGTGGACTATGTTTTTCATGATTTTTGTATTAACAATGCAGTTCAAGTTAATGTAAATCAGAATAATTACAGTGTATGTTCTGTAAATGATTTAAACCATGTAAAAGTGGGAGATGAAAATGTTTTAGGTGAGTTACGGTATGGGAATGTTTTTCCAGCTGATGAGCAAATTGATTTCGATGTATTTATGCACTGTTTAGATAATGTGATAGATACTGTGGATTGTGTGTTACCGCAAGTTATATGCAATACAACCGGAGATTTTAAAATGTTTAATTATTCAAGTAAATGCTTAGATATTGTACATGTGAATTTGTTAGCCAAGGGTTTTATGTTTGTCCCAAGTAGGAGAGGGAAAGTGACTGACACTTTAGTAAAAAAAAATGCACTTTATTCATCTGCTTTTACTGTATTTGTGTTTCCTCCTACTTTATTTTGCTTTTCTCTCTTCTTAAAAGTATTCAATTTTATTGATTCTGCTGCATTAATTACTGCTTGATAGTAGCCTGCTTAAATTGTAACTGTTATTCCAAGTCTTTTGGTTTAAGCATTTGGGCTTCATACCAGTTGTTTTACATTAAGAAGGTTTGTGGTCTGCACTGTTGTGGCAGGACAGGTAGCTTACATCCTTCTAAGCTGGGAATTGCTGATTGAAGGCTCAGTGTCTGCTATTCTAAAAGTGTATTAGTTCTGGTTTAACAACTTGGGCTTCAGGCCAGTTATTCTACATTAAGAAGGTTTGTTGTTTGCACTCTTGTGGGAGGAGAGGCTGGATTCTGCCCTTCTGAGCTGGGAATTTCTGGCCACAGGCTTATTATGCCTGCTTATCTGAACTGTTTCTTTCTGAAATTGGTGCGCCTTGTTGCTGTAGCATAGACCAGATTCAGGCCTGCTGAATCTAGCTTTGTTTGTATAACTTGAGCACTGGTCCAGGCCATCTTTTTTGGATAAGGTTCCCCTGCACCCTAATGGCAGGAGTGTGCAGTTAGAACTTGTCTTATTGGAGACTGCTGGAAAAGAGCTCACTTTTGAGCTTTTTTCTGGTTAATTGGGTAACTTGTTTAAATCAGTTTGTTTGTTTTCTATTGTTTTATATATATAAAAAATGAAAAAAATGCACTTTATTCATCTGCTTTTACTGTATTTGTGTTTCTTCCTATGTTATTACTAGGGGCATTGACTACAGCTCTGATCTGAGATATATAACAATAAGTATCCTTTTCTGTGCATTTAAAGAGTTTTTTTATTGTATCTGCTTTATTTTTTGAAAAAATATATAAATATACTTGTTTCCCGCCTTTCTAAGCTAGTATAGTCCAGTTTTCAGGTTAGTGCTGAATTCGGGGCTGTGTTACAAATCTCTGTGTTTGCTCATACCTTACTTGGATAGAAGGAAGTTTCTTTGTTCACCTGTGAGAGAGGGGAGCTTTGAGCAGCCTATTTGTCCCTGGAGGAGTGGTTTCAACCCAGAAATTAGTAGTTTATTGGCCATTTGGGGCTAATTTCTATCTCTTTCATTTCCCTGCTATAAAAAATGCATTTGCCTGGTTTGGTGCACCGGGCAGAGCCTGTTAGCTAGGGTATAACTACTCCCGGCTCCACAAAGTCTCCTCTTCAATTTTTCCCTTGGAACTAGACAAACTTTCAACTTAAGCATTCAAGCCATTCATTTCTCAGCCTGGCACTTGCTCAAAACTCATAGCAAGCACTTATAAACCCTTGCACTAGACCCCCCAAATACAGTACAGGAGGACAAGGCTCTCTATTCAACCTTACCAGCCAATCAATAAAACAGTTCACTGTACCTATCCAGGCATGTCCAAAGGGCAGTTTCATGTGTACTCTCCAGTCCAACTGGTGAATCTGGGCATTTTGAGGCAATGTTACAACTGCCTCATGTACACAGACAACCCTCTCCTCCTACCACCAAACACTAATACATGCAAGAAATGCAATTATACAGCCAAACTGGAGGCTAAGCTCTCTCAACCCAAGACTGGATCAGACAGTCAAGAGGAGAAGGAAAATACTTGCATCACACCACCAGTCTCACATAAACCCATTAAACCAGCACAGGCAAAAAACACACATAAATATACAAAAACATACTCGGAGGCTCTAAATAAAAATCTGCAAAAGCAACAGAGACCTAACAAGCAGACACCCAAGCAACCTCCACCCCCCAACACAAACCATGAAACACATACTTCACAAGACCAGGGTGCTATGCAATCACAGCCCTTAAGGCAAAATAACATACCCAACACACTAGTAATAGATGACTCTATAGTCAGGCACACTGACATCCCACTCACTAGGCTGAATAAGGAGAAGGTTACTATTAGCTGCCTGTCGGGTGCCAGGATCCACCACATAACATAAGCACTCAGGTCACTCCAGAACAAGTACAAATATGACTCTGTCATTGTCCATGTTGGTGTGAATGACCTGAGCTGTACCACCCTAGACTACATGAAAAGAGACATGGAAGAGCTCTCTGATCACGTAGCCCAGGCCGGTATGACCCTGACCCTGAGTAGCATCCTGCCCTCACCAAGAATGATACCAAGGTATAAAGAAAAAAATATAAATTTAAACAGTTTGCTAAGTTTCTAGTGTTATTCAAAGGGGATCCAGTGTCTGTCCACCTGGGATGACATGCTCGACAAGTACTCTGCTTTGCTAGAGATGGCTTGCACCTGTCACCCTTAGGCTTTTGAATACTGGCCAAGGCTCTTGCCACCCCCATAGTGCCTTTTTTAGGCAAGGCTCAAAAGACAAACTCACTGCCGAAAACAGCACAAGTAACAAAAAACTGAGGGTAATGCTACTCAATGCCAGAAGTCTAAACCTAAAAATGCACGCACTCGAGGCACTCCTCAGTATGGAGAAAATCGATATATGTGCAGTAACAGAAACCTGGTTTAAGGCTCCAGAGAGCACCCCAGTACTACCAGGTGACAACTCATACCATACATTTTGGCTACAGAACCCAGACCGAAATACAAAAGGTGGGGGTGTATCCATATTCACCAAGGATACCCACACCTCCAGGTTAGTGGCACAGCACTATGTTTCAGAGATCATCCACGTGCAACTAACAACGGGCAAAACTGCAATTCAAATTGTAGCTTGCTACAGATCACCCACTATGTCTCAGGACCCACATTCCGCATTTCAGGAAACACTGGGAAACATAAAGGTCCTACCAAACACCCTAATTTGGGTGATTTCAATTACCCGAACATTAACTGGGAGAACCACTCAAGTACTAACTCCCTTGCCCAACATTTCCTAGGATTTATAAACTCAAATGCCCTGGATCAACTGGTCAACACTCCCACCAGAGGTGACAACATATTGGTCCTGGTCATCACCAACATGGGCGACCGGTATTCCACACCGTAGGTCAAACCCTCACTGGTTAGATCTGACCATAAACAAATCACTCTGGATTTCCACATTCCGCCCCCACCCCTGGTCGAGGAAATCACTGTGAAAAACTTTTCAAAAGCAAACTTCATGTTACTTAAGCCCGAGGTGGAAAGTTTCAAATCTTCAATACTAAAGGATAACACTGTCCAAGCTGCAGAATCCTGTACTAATGCATTCTATGGGCACCTACAAGAATGCATGGATTGTGCTATCCCAAGCAAAACCAAGACTCACTCCTCCAAGAATAGGAAACCAGGCTGGTGGACCCCTGCCATAAACAATCTATACAATAGAAAGAGGAAACTAGTGCAGAAAAGAGTAAAATCCCAAGAAGGGAAGACATCCCTGATCAGTATTAGCAAGAAACTATGATCTTTTATAAAATAATCCAAGGCTAGCTTCGAAAGAAAAATTGCCAAGGACTCCAAAGATAACCACAAGGCATTCTTTAGCTATGTCAAGAATCTAAGTGGCAATGCTCAGATCTGCTCGGAGTTAGTGCAGAATGGCACAAAATACACTGAATCAGCCAATATCATCAACATCCTGGCAGGCAGGTTCAGTGCAAACTTCACCCCCCTCTCACCCCCAAAAGGGCCCATAGCACACCACAAATACAGTCTCACATAGACCTATCGCATCAGCAAACCAAACACATAAACACACAAAAACATACTTGGAGGCTCTAAATAAAAATCTGCCAAAGCAGCAGAGACCTCCAAAGCAGACATCCAAGCAACAGCTCCCCCACAACAATACCCACGTATCACATATTTCACAAAGTCAGTGTGCCACACAGTCATAGCCCTTAAAGCTAAACAACACACCTAATACACTTGTAATAGGTGACTCTATTGTCAGACACACTGACGTCCCACTCACCAGACTGAACAAGGAGAAGGTCACTGTAAGCTGCCTGTCGAGTGCCAGGATCCGCCACATAACACAAGCACTCAGGTCACTCCAAAGCAAGTACAAATATGACTCCGTCATTGTCCATGCTGGTGTGAATGACTTGAGATGTACCTCTCTGGACTATATGAAAAGAGACATAGAGGAGCTCTCTGATCATGTAGCACAGGCCGGTATGACCCTGACCTTCAGTAGCATCTTGCCCTCACCAAGAATGATGCCACAGTATAAAGACAAAATGATCAATTTTAACAACTGGCTAAAGTATCGGTGTCATTCAAAGGGGATCCAGTGTCTGTCAGCCTGGGACAACATGCTCGACAAGCCACGTTGCTTCGCTAGGGACAGCTTGCACCTGTCACCTCTGGGCTTTCGAATACTGGCTAAGGCTCTTGCCTTCCCCATAGTGCCTTTTTTAGGCAAGGCTCAAAAGACAAACCCACCTCCATAGACAACACAAGGAAAAAAAAAACTAAGGGTAATGCTGCTCAACGCCAGAAGTCTAAACCTCAAGATGCACGCACTCGAGGTTCTCCTCACTATGGAGAATATTGATAACTGTGCAGTAACAGAAACCTGGTTCAAGGCTCCCAAGAGCACCCCAGCACTACCAGGTTATACCTCATACCATGCTTTTCGGCCCCAAAACTTGGACCAGATCACAAAAGGAGGGGGTGTATCCATTATTCATCAAAGATACCCACACCTCCAGGTTAGTGGCACTGCATGAAGCATCAAGAGACCATCCATGTGCAACTAACAGTGGGAAAAACTGCCTTTCAGTTTGTAGCCTGCTACAGACCACCCTCCCAAACTCAGGAACCCCACTCAGCATTCCTGAGAACACTGGAGAATATGAAGGTCTCTCCAAACACCATAATATTGGATGACTTCAACTACACAAACATTGACTGGGAAAACTACTCAAGCCCCAACACCCTAGCCCAATGGTTCCTAGAATTTATAAACTCAAATGCTATGGAACAACTGGTCACCACTCCCATAAGAGGGGACAACATATTGGACCTGGTCATCACCAACATGGGGACGTTATGTTCCACACCAGAGGTAAACCCCTCATTGGTAAGATCAGACCATAAATTAATCTCACTGGACATCCATATCCCATGCCCACCCCCAGCCAAGGAAACCACGGTGAAAAATTTCTCAAAAGCAAACTTCACACTTCTCAAAACCGAGGTGGAATCCTTTAAAGTCCCCGGGCCAGTGGAAAATACTGCCCAAACCACAGAATCCTTTACAAATGCATTCTATGGACACCTACAGGAATGCATGGATTGTGCTATCCCAAATAAAACCAAGACTCAATCCTCCAAAGGCAGGAGACCTGTCTGGTAGACCCCGGCCATAAATAAGCTATACAACAGAAGGAGAAAGCTACTACATGATAGAGCAAAATCCCAAAAAGGGAAGGCATCTCTGATCAGTACTAGCAAGCAACTATGATTCCTCATAAAATCATCCAAGGCCAGCTTCGAAAGAAAAATTGCACAAGACGTTAAAGATAATCACAAGGCTTTCTTTAGTTATGTCAGGAATATGGGTGGCAACTCCCAGATATGCTCTGAGTTAGTGCAAAATGACAAAAAATACACTGAACCCAGACATTGCCAACATCCTGGCAGACAGGTTCAGTGCAAACTCCCCCCCCTTCCCCCCCAAAAGAGCAAATGTCCACCCCAACAGAATGTAGCCTCTCGGACATCACAGATGCACAGGTAAAAGCTGCCCTCTCAAAAGCAAAAAATACATCAATGGGACTGGACAGTGTCCCAGGCTGCATCTTACATGAGTTCCAAGAAGAACTGAACCCTCACATAAAGTCACTGTTCAATCTTAGCCTTACTACAGGATATGTACCCAAAGAATGGTGTACAGCAACAGTGGTCCCACTCCACAAAGGTGGTGCCACAACGGACACCGGTAACTATCGCCCCATAAGCCTGGTCTGCAAAGCTATGGAGCGTATCATCATGGAACTCATAAACAAAGACATTGGGAACCTCCAGACACTGGATCCTACCCAATTTGGCTTTGTTAGGGGCAAATCTTGCCTCTTAAACCTAGTTGATTTCTTTGAAACAGTTACTAAGGCCATAGATGAAGGGAAGGTAGTCCACACAGCCTACCTGGACCTCGCAAAAGCCTTCAACACAATACCCCACTCGGGCATCATAAATAAGCTCACCAGCTTAAATATCAACCCCTATGTCACAAGATGGGTTGCAAACTGGCTCAGGGATAGAACCCACATGGTCAGAATAGCAGGTGCCATGTCAGACTCAAAACCAGTTACAAGTGGCGGCCCACAAGGCTCAGTCCTGGGACCTCTCTTGTTCGGTATATACTTCTCTGAAGTACAGGCTAACATGGGAGGACTATGGCTGACCAAGTTCGCAGATGACTGCAAACTGGGAGCCATAATCGACTCTCCAGCTGACACAAGCATCCTCCAAAAAGGTCTCACAGAGACGGATACCTGGTGCCAGAGCCATGGCTTCAAGCTAAATGCCAAAAAGTGCATAGTCATCCCCTTTGGGAAAAACAAAGTGCCCACAAATTACCACATAGGTGGTAATCCATTAAGTACGGAAGAAGTAATTAGGGATTTGGGGACCCAAGTAGATAGCAATCTCTCATTTGACAATCACATTGCCAAAGTGGTTAGAAAGACCTTCTATATAGCCCACCTTATCACGAAAGGGTTCACATCTAGATCAAGAGAGGTCATTGTGCCCCTCTACTCATCACTCATCAGGCCCATAATTGAATACAATGCCCTCTTTGGGATGTACCTTACCCGACACCTGCAGCAACTGGAGAGACCCCAAAAGTACCTCACCAAGAGGATCAAGGGCCTCAAACAGATGCCCTATGCAGTTCAGCTAAAGAAACTCCAGCTCTACTCAGTTGCTTACCGCCTACTCAGAGGCGACCTATGCCTGACGTATAAAGCCATGTCCAACCCAGAATTAATGGACATGCACCACCTCAGGAAATCCAAATCCCTTAGAGCTACACGCTCCAGGAACTTAAACCTCAGCACAGCAATAAATAGAACATGCTGGAGGGACAGATTCATATCTCAAAGGCTCCCCTCACTCTAGAACAGGATCCCAATCCATGTTAGGCAGAGCCCCTCACTGACCCTTTTCAAGAGAAATCTTGACGGGTGGATGGGGGATCATAAGTTTACCCCTGGGATCTCTTCTATGTCCTTGCTAGACAGAGGCACAGTAAACTAACTTTAAAAGGGCTATCTTCTGTGACCTTAACTAATCTAAAAGGGAGGTGAAAGCCAAACACACTCTGGCTAGGCTTATAAATGCCCTAGGGCAGATAGCCTAGTATCAACCTATGAACCTATGAACCATACCAGAAGAATGTAGAACCCCTGAAATCACAGATACTCAGGTTAAAATAGCCTTCTCCAAAGCCAAAAACACAGCATCAATGGGACCGGGCAGTGTCCTAGGCTGCGTCCTACATGAGCTCAAAGACGAACTAACCCCTCACCTAAACACACTGTTCATACTCAGCCTCTCCACAGGCTACATACCCATAGAGTGGCGCACAGCAATGGTTATTCAACTCCACAAAGGTGGAGCCACAACAGACCCTCGGAACTATCGCCCTTTAAGCCTGACTAGCTTGGTCTGCAAGGCTATGGAGTGGATCATCATGGAACTCATTAACAGAGACATTGGAAACCTCCAAACACTGGACCCTACCCAGTTCGGCTTTGTTAAGGGCAGATTATGCCTCCTAAACCTGGTGAACTTCTTTGAGACAGTTACCAAGGCTATAGATGAGGGAAAGGTGGTACACATAGACTACCTAGACCTCGCAAAGGCCTTCGACACCATTCCCCATTCTGGTATTATAGACAAGCTCACCAGCCTGAACATAAACCCCTACATCACAAGATGGGTTGCCAACTGGCTCATGGACAGAACCCACATGGTGGGAGCTAGGTCCGACTCTAAACCAGTTACAAGTGGCATTCCCCAGGGCTCAGTCCTAGGACCCCTCCTGTTTGACATATACTTCTCAGAGGTACAGACAGGCACAGGAGGACTATGGCTGACCAATTTCACAGATGACTGCAAACTAGGGGCTATAACTGACTCTCTGGCTGACACAGACATCCTCCAAAAGCGTCTCACTGAGATGAATACCTGTTGTCAAAATCATGGTCTCAAGCTAAATGCCAAAAAAGTGCATAGTCTTCCCCTTTGGAAAAGACAAAGTACCCAGAAACTACCACATAGGTGGTAGTCCCCTAAATACAGAATACGTAATAAGGGATCTGGGGACCCAAATAGATAGTAATCTCTCCTTTGATAATCACATTGCCAAAATGGTTAGAAAATCCTTCTATGTGACCCACCTAATCACAAAAGGGTTCGCATCCAGATCAAAAGAGGTCATTGTGCCCCTCTACTCATCACTCATCAGACCCATCACAGAGTACAATGCCCCATTTGGGATGTACCTTACAAGACACCTGCAACAGCTGGAAAGACCACAGAAGTACCTCACCAAGAGGATCACTGGCCTCAAACAGATGCCCTATGCAGCTCGACTGAAGAAACTCCAGCTGTACTAGGCTGCATACCACCTACACAGAGGTGATCTCTGCCTGACATATAAGGCCATGTCCAACCCAGAATTGATGGACATGCTCCACCTAAAGAAAACCATATCCCCTCAAGCCACATGCTCTAGGGATCTAAACCTCACCACAACAATAAATAGGACATGCTGGAGGGATAGATTCCTGTCCCAGAGACTTCCCATTCTCTGGAACAAGATTCCAATCTACATTAGGCAGAGCTCCTCGCTAACACTCTTCAAGAGAAACCTTGACAAGTGGATGGGAAACAGAAAGTTTACCCCGGGGATCACTTTAGTGGGTCTGCTGGACAGATGCACAGGAAACTAATCTAAGGGGGTGGCGAAAGCCAACACATTCTGGCTAGGCTTATAAATGCCTTTGGGCAGATAGCCTAGTACATACCTGTGAACCTATGAACCTGTGAAGTTATTCACACGTAAATTAAATTTGAAGTTGCGGTTTAATAATAGCAACAATAGTGAAAATTATGGCTATAAGTTAAAAAAAACTAGCACCTGTAATCACCCTACTAATAACTTAATAGCAGTGTTTGAAAAAGTATGTGGAAGAGATATAAGACAGGTGTACAGAAGGCCAGGTTTAAATTATGGTTACAACCTAAGTAAGGAGGAACAAGAGTTGTTAATAGAAATTGCTAATGACAGAAATATCCGCGTAATGAAAACCGATAAGGGTAACAGAGTAGTTATTATGGATAAGGGTGATTATTCCAATGGTATAAATATCCTACTAATGGATGGGACATATGTGGAAAGTTTTTGAATGAAATTCATATAACCGGGGGGACTTATTATTAGAAGACGTGTTATATTAGGTCTCTATCACATAATCGAACTTCCAAAATTTCGAACACCATAAGTTCAAACTTGGAAGATCGAAATGTGATAACATTAAAACATCAGAACAGTGAATTTTTTCCCAGGGAAAAAAATTTGCTGTTCCGAAAAACACACACACAACACAAGTACACCAAAAACCTTATAAACCTACACTAAACCTTACATACACAACTATCTATGCACTAACCTTAACTCAAACCCTAACCCTAAGGTCCATCACTATTGCACACTTACCTTACCCGCATCCTAACCCTAAGGTCCGTCACTATCGTACACTTACCTTACCTGCACCCTAACCCTAAACTCTGTCACTATCGCACACTTACCTTACCCGCACCCTAACCCTAAAGTCCGTCACTATCGCACACTTACCTTACCCGCACCCTAATCCTAAGGTCTGTAACTATTGCACACTTACCCTAAGAAACTATACACAAACAAATTAATACATACACATACACTTAAAACCATACTTCTACCCTGCACTACACCATACACACATTCCTACCTATCCACTTACCTTAACCCCCACCCTCACCCTAAGATCCGTAACTATCACACCACAGTGGAGAAAATAGCAAAGCCACGGAATAGCCCACCAAAATCTTGCCCTAGGTAAGAATTCGATGTTCCGTGGCTTCGCTATTTTCAGCCTTCAATGTAGGGGTGTTATTATAACATTCGACATTTTGCAACATCATTATAATATAGACCCATTATATCAAGGCCAGATTAATGAAGAGGAGTATGGGTATATAAGGAATGAATATCCCATAGTATCCCAGCATATTTGGAATATTCAAGATTCATAAGGGGCTAAAAAAATCCAAAATTTCATCCTATAGTAGATGGAAAATGCTCAAAAACCTGTTTTATTAATAAATATTTGGATGTACATCTACAGAAGGGTCTGATGGTATTTTCTTATATCTGTAAGGACTTGTGGCATTTTTTTGGACAAATTAAACCAAACTGAAGTTAGCAATGAGATCATTTTAGTTACCATAGATGTTTGCAACCTTTTCTCTGTGATACACCATGAGGTAGGGTTGACATGGTTAGAGGTTCAGTTATTAGAAACTGATTTATATGACCAAGACCAAGTAAATAAATACATAACTTTGATGGAAGTAGTACTAAATCATGTCTTACTGGGAACAAGTGTTTATTATGGCTAGTGAGTTTAAATCTTAAATTATATACTACACAAGATTTTTGGATGACATATTATTGGTGTGGAAGGGCACAGAGGTTCAACTGAATGAATTTTTGGATTATATAAATATGATAGTTGATTTTTTAAAATTCACTTATGTTTATACTAAAAATAAAATTTCATATCTAGATGTTGATTTAAGAATTGATTCTGAGAATAACCAATTGGCCTCTGTGATTTATCAAAAGCCTACCTTCTCAAATTCCTATTTGGAATTTGGGAACTGGCACCCATACCATCAAAAAAGTCCATTATAAAAGGACAATTAGAATGGGCATCCAGGATGGTAAGCAACGATAGTGAACTTTTAGAAGAGGCTCAGTTTATATTGAGTTTATTTGCCAAAAGGGGCTATCCTGATGATCTGTTGAACAAAATTAGTGAAAAAAGTTATTAATAAATGAAATGAAGGCATTTATAATCCCATTTTAGGGGGAAGTAATCCAATGAATGAAGTGGCCCCTATAAGTAGAGATTAGAACAAAAAGGAAAGAGAAGATTTAGGGCTGAGTTTTATTACTACATATAATCAAGATTCTAGTAGAGTGAATGAAATTATTAAGGATAAGTGGCAAATATTATATTTTGATCAGAATGTGGCCCAAAAGGTAGATAAAGCACCAACAATTGTATATAGAAGGGATAGATCATTCAAAAACCTTTTAGAAATGAATAGTATAATAAATGAAATACATACTAATAGACTAGTAGGGAATTATAAATGTGGGATGTGTACGTATTGTTGTTATATTTTGGAAACTGGAGATTGTTTTAATTTGAATGGTAGAGAGATTTTTCTAAAGGGCCATTTTAATTGTTGCAGTAAAAATGTGGTTTATAAAGCCGTGTCAAAATGCTCAATATTTTATATAGGAAAAACCAGCAGACATTTTAAAGATAGAATAGGTGAGCATTTATTGGACATTAAAAATCATAAAATGACTAATGCCTTAAGTAGTCATATATTGGAATATGATGACCACAATTTTAAGTTTTTAGTAAAACAGCAAATAGTTAAAGATATGCAAGGGAGAGTATTAGATATGCACCTGGATATATGTGAATTGAAATGGCAGTTGCGTTTAAATGCAACTCAGTATCCAGGTATTAATGAGAATGTTAGCATATCTAGTATATTAAAGTTGAAAAATATTTTAGGTTAACATTTTAAGTTCAAATGTTTTTGATATTTTTGGAGTATACTCAAATGGTTGAATTTGATTGTAATTTATTATGTAATGGGTTAATTAATCAATTAACTTAATTCATATTAGTATTTAAGGGTTGGGTTGAATGTATAGAGTTGCTCTGAAGAAGTCCCCAAATTGAGGAAAGTGCTAAAGTTTGGTTTTATTGCATTAAGGTTTTGGACCTTTTATTGTCGCAGTGCTGTTTTTCCACCACCATAAATTCATACCAGGAATAGTGCCCACAGTCCTCCTGGACATATGTATGTAGTCATTACTAAATACAGTTGTGGGTATTGACTAGAGTATCTATGTTATCACAATGGGATGAAACGACTAGGCTTGAAATGACCTCTGGGTCAATATCCTAGTAACCTCCTATGAGCCTATGATCCCATGAATAAGCTAAAATACCATTCTTAATATTGAGTTTTGCATTGATTTTAGTATCAAATCAGTGAGATTTTTCTTTCTTTTTTTTTTTTTTACTATAATTAGTTTACTGTTTTTTGCTGGTGGCAAAAGAAGTTTTCAGGCTAGCTGTTTTGTATTGAAATGTAAATATTCACTAGCAAGCCCACCCAAGCATTTTTTCTGAAACATAACTCCAAGCAGTTATAGTTACCCCTACCCCCAGAAACATTCCTGTCGGTATCATGGACCAGCATTTCCTCTCAACTTCTCCAGCCATCCTAATTGAGATGGGTATCTTGAGACAGTGTAAAAATTGTCTCATGCTGTCTGACAGTCATTTATTATGCAAACAGCATAACACAGTTTGTTAGAGATGTACATCTATAGTATCTTTGGAGGCAAAAATCTCACACACAGTAAACTCAGACACAAAAAGTGTCAACACTACACCACACATCACACCTCTCCAAGGTCATCACAGTACACATAACTCATCATATGCTGAGGTTCTAAAGAGTAACTTGCCTAAACCTCAAAGACATCCAAAACACAGCACAGGCACAAAGCACACTCAGAAAATTAGGCCTACTTCCTCATATAGCATAAGGAATCCCAAAGTCACTGATGCTGAGCCCCTAAGAAGCACATTGACCCAACCAAAGATTCTTGTTATAGGAGAGTCCATTGTAAGACATACAGATGTGCCTGTTACAGGCTGACAAAGAAAGAATGACAATTATTTGCTTGTCTGGTGCAAGGATCCATCAGATCACTAATGCACTAATGTACTTGAGCCCTTGAGCAACTGGTGCCAGTATGATTCTGTCATAGTACACACAGTAAGTGACTTGAGGTGAACCTCCCTGGACTATTTGAACAGAAACATAATGGAGCTCTCAGACTATATGCTGAAGGCAGGTATGAGCCTAGCATTGAGCAGCATTCGATCATCTATAATGATAATGCCTCAATATGAGCAAAAAGTAATTGACATAAAAAACTGGCTTAGTTTTTGGTGTCGTTCAAAGGGGGTCCAGTATTTGTCAGCCTGGAAGGCTATGACTGACACACCACTCTGCTTTGCCAGAAATGGCCTGCCAGGTTTTGATTATTGGTAAAGACATTGTCCACGCCAATCATGCCTTTTTTTAGGCAATGCCAACCTGGCAAACCTAACAACATAACAAAACAAGGAAAAAGGGAAATATATAGATGTTACTGATGAATACTAGGAGTATAATCAAGAAACTCCACTCCTTACAAGCCCTTCTCACCCTGGAGGACATTGACATCTGCATATTGACTGGTTTAAAATATTGGAGAGCATACCAGCTGCGCAGGGCTATAACACCTTCAACATATTTAGACCAGCTACTGCACAGAAGGGGAAAAAAGGTGGAGGTCTCAGTCTGGGTCCCATTCAGAAGATCGACTCAATGGAAAGTCAAACTTCATATGGTTGAGAACATATGAGCCACTTTCCAAAATGTTAAAGCTTTTGAAAGGAGATTGTGGTACAGTGGGGAATGGGGAATTTACCCTTTTCCCACTGTAGTGCCATCTTGGAATTGGTATATATAATATGCAGTGGATGTGGGGGGGGGGTGTGCAGGGATGCAAAAACTTTGATTTTTGTTGTTTTCTGTCATTCAACATTCAGAAAGTCAGTCATATGGTCTTGGCTATATGAAGTTCAACTTTCTGCTGAGTGATCTTCTGAATGGGATCCCTCTATCTACATCCAGAAAAGACTCATATCAAAGCTAGTTAAGTAGCATGATGCACTAGAGATTCTGCATGTCCAAATAACCATCAGAAAGGTCCCATACTATATATTAGCTATGACAAAAGAAAGCCACAATACTTATCTGCAGGAACTGGAATCACTCAGTATTAAACCCAATACCATTTTTCTAGGTGATCTAAACTATCCAACTACAGACTGGGAAACCTAAACCACCGCTGGTGCACAAGCACAGAGATTTCTGGACTTTGTCAATATAAATGCCCTGGAGCAATTAATCAGGGCACCCACCACGGGGAGTAATATCTTGGATCTTGTCTTTACTAATATGGAAACATCTTCCTCCATCCCTTGCGCATCTTCATCCCTTGTTAGATCCGACCATAAAGCAATCTCCTTCGAAATAAAACTGAAACCAGAGATGTCTTCCACTCAAGATATCTTTAGAAATTTCTATAAAACAAACTACCTAAGAGATACATTGGCAAGCTTCAAATCCTCACCAAACCCAGTTAACTCCACTAAATGCATAGAAATGTAGACCACCACACTATACCAGTATGTAAACAGCTGCACAGATGCAGCTGTACCCCATAGGAATAAGAGCAGGTAAACCCCAGAAACAAACCCACATGGTGGAAACATCATATCAACAAGCTTTATAATAAAAGGAAAGAATTTTGACCAAAAGTAAGAAAAGTTATTCCCAGAATGTTAGAGCCCTTGTCAATGAAATAAATAAACAACTCAGAAGCTTAATAAAATCCACCAAAGCCAAGTTTGAAGCTAAAATAGCTACCCAAGCCAAAGACAATCAAGGCATTTTTAGTTATGTACGTAATCTCAAAAAGACAATGCAGCAATATGCTGAGCTGATGGTGAATGATGTTACCTATGAGACTGAAGATATAGCAAACCTCCTGGCCTATAAATCTAACTCTAACTTTACCCCTCTCTCCCCTCCATCTGCCTCTCAAGATATACCTGAAACTGACTCAGCAGCTACCACACAAGACAAAGTCCTAAAAGTGCTGTCAAAGACTAAAAGTACTGCATCAATGGCCCTGAAAATATCCCTGAATGCACCTTAAATAGCACGAAGCATGATTTAGCCACACTTCTAACAACACTGTCGAATCTCAGCCTCCAGCAAGCAAATGGAGATCAGCTGCAGTCATTCCCCTGCATAAGGGAGGACCTTCCACAGGCCCAAACAATTATATACCCATAAGTCTGGGATCTTGTCCATGGAAAGACTTATCATGGAATTAATCAATCAGGTCATAGGGAACCTCCAAATAGTGGACCTGTCTCAGTCTGGATTCATCAAGGGCAGGTCATGCTTACTCAGACTGGTTGATTTTTTTTTTAAAAGGTCACCAAAGCAAGGGATGAAGGCAAAATGGTACACATCACATACCTCAACCTTGCCAAAGCTTTTAATACAATTCCCCACTAAAAGTAGAAAAGCTAAACTAACTAGGAATAAAACATTTGTTACCCACTCATTTGTCAGCTGGCTCACAGATATGATGCAGGCAAGGAGACCAATCACCAGGGGAGTCCCTAGGATTCCATGCTGGGATGTTTGGCATCTACTTTTCTGAAGTTAAAGCCAATATCAAAGGGCTCTGGCTGACTGAGTTTGCAGGTGACTGCAAGCAAAGAACAGTCAATGAATCCCCAAATGACTTAGTCATTCGGCAGGAATGTTTCTCTCAAATAAATAACTGGTGCAGAAAACATGGACTTAAAAATGCCATATTGTATCCTTTGGGAAGTCATCTTCCTCAGGGAACTATCACATTGACAATATGCCCCTAAGAGTTGACCCACTTGTTAAGGATTTGGGAACTCGTGTGGACGATGATCTAACTGTTGACCAACATGTGTCTATTATTATAATCAGTCTATATTGCACAGTTTATAAACAAAGGTATTGTGTCTAAATCTAGGGATTTCATTATTCCCTTTACTCAGTACTCATTAGGCCAGTCACAGAATATAATGCCCCCCCTCTGGCATGTATCTGTCCAGACAGATCTACTTCAAAATCCTGACACCCATATAACCAACTTTTATTTACCTAATATGAAAATAGTGACGGATGAATTACCAGAATGATGAACTTTTCCCAAGGTAAGTAAACACTTGCCCAACATGCCCTTTTCTCTACTGTAGTGCAACCCTGGAGTTGGTATATATAGTTGGGGGGCATAGCCCCCCACCTAGGTGGGTTTTACTTACCTCAGTGTGCGTTTCATTTACATTTGGGCAAGTGTTTACTTACCCTGGAAAAATTACACTGTTCAGGTATTTCATCTTTTGCTATTTTCATCTGGAATAAATGAACGTCGGTTGTATGGGCATCAGGATTTTGAAGTAGATAACTGCTCACACACATTCAACAACTGGAAAAGAGATACATTACTAAAAGGGTACAATGTCTAAACAATGTGTCGTACGTGTATTGATTCAAAGCCCTGTCATTACACTTGGTATCCTACACAGATAAGAAGTGAACTGTGTCTGGCATACAAGGCATCCCCTGACACAGTATTGATGGATTTACTGCACATCAGCAAGTTAAATGGCATCAGAAATATTCAGTTTAGGGATATAAATCTCTTCTGCAACATCAACAGAACAGTTTGGAGAGACTGGTATATCTCGCAGTGGATACTGCTGTTGTGGAACAGACTCCCCCTCCACATAAAGCAAAGTTCATCCCTGCCCATATTCTAGCACAACTTGGATATATTAATGGGAAATAGAAAATAAATACTTTATTCCATACATGGGTCCCTTCAAATTATCTATGCTATAATCCTAGTTATTCTTATTAGGGGTAATATATAATTATCAACCACTGGATGGTTAAGGCCAAAATATAACCAAATGGGAGAGGATATTTTGAGCACAAAAAGGGAATCTGGCTAGGCTTAAAATGGCCCACAAAGGCAGCTAGCCTAGTACTTACCTATGAACCTATGAAAGAAAGAACATTAATGTTAGTAGCTGCATATGCATATACAAATTTATCAGAAAAAAAAGAATTATCTGAAAATACAAAAAAAAGTTTTGTGATTATGAATATGGCTTTATCAGTGGTAGCATATTTAACTATATTTTAAGAATACATGAAGATATGCAGAAAAGTGTAAGGAAATCATGAAGTGTAGGTGTTTGCATAGAGGAATATAAACAGAGTATTCATGTATGAGAGGAACGGGTCCCCTTCATATAAATGAAATCCCACTTATCCGCCTTTCATAACATTGAACTGAGAACACCCTCCTCTTCTTCTTCTCTTTCAGCTGTTCTCATTAGGGGTCACCACAGCAGATCATCTGTTTCCATTTCTTCCTGTCCTCTGCATCTTGCTCTGTCACACCAACCACCTGCATGTCCTCTCTCACCACATCCATAAACCTTATCTTAGGCCTTCCTCTTTTCCTGTTACCTGGCAGCTTCATCCTTATCATCCTTTTCCCAATATACTCAGCATCCCTCCTCAGCACATGTCCAAACCAACACAATCTCACCTCTCTGACTTTGTCTCTAAACCATCCAACCTGAGCTGACCCCCTAATATACTGATTCCTAATCCTGTCCATCCTTGTCACACCCAGTGCAAATCTTAACATCTTTAACTCTGCCACTTCCAGCTCTGACTCCTGCCTTTTTGTCAATGCCACCGTCTCCAACCCATACAACATAGCTGGTCTCACTACCCTCTTGTAGACCTTCCCTTTCACTCTTACTGGTACCCATCTGTCACAAATCACTCCTGACACTCTTCTCCACCTATTCCACCCTGCCTGTACTCTCTTCTTCACCTCTCTTCCACCACTCACCATTACTCTGAACTGTTGATCCCAAGTACTTAAACTCATCCACCTTCACCAAGTCTACACCCTGCATCCTCACCATTCCTCTGTCTTAGTCCTGCTGACCTTCATTCTTCTTCTTCTCTCTAGAGCATATCTCCACCTCTCCAGGGTCTCCTCAACCTGGTCCCTACTCTCTATACAGATCACAATGTCATCTGCAAACATCATAGTCCATTGTGCCTCCTGTCTGATCTCATCTGTCAACCTGACCATCACCACTGCAAATAAGAAAGGGCTCAGAGCTGATCCTTGATATAATCCCACCTCCACCTTAAACGCATCTGTCACTCCCACTGCAGACTTCACCACTGTCACACTACCCTCGTATTATCCTGTACCACTCTTACATACTTCTCTGCCACTCCTGACTTCCTCATACAGTACCACAACTCCTCTCTAGCCACCCTATCATATGCTTTCTCCAAGTCCACAAAGACACAATACAACTCCTTCTGACCTTCTCTGTATTTCTCCATCAGCATTCTCAGAGCAAACATCACATCTGTAGTGCTCTTTCCCGGCATGAAACCATACTGCTGATCACTAATCATCACTTCCTTTTTAACCTAGCTTCTACTACTATTTCTCATAACTTCAAGCTGTGGCTGATCAGTTTTATCCCTCTGTAGTTACTACAGCTCTGCACATCACCCTTATTCTTAAAAATAGGTACCAAAACACTTTTTGTCCCCTCCTCAGGCATCCCCTGCCTTTCCAAGAGTTCATTAAACAATCTGGTTAAAAACTCCACTGCCATTTCTCCTAAGCACCTCCATGCTTCTACTGGTATGTCATCTGGACCAACAGCCTTTCCATTCTTCATCCTCTTCATAGCTAGCCTAACTTCCTCCTTGTTAATCTGTTTCAGTTCCTGATTCACTATCCCCACATCATACAACCTTCTCTCTCTCTCATTCTCTTCATTCATCAGCCCCTCAAAGTACTCTTTCCATCTGCTCAAAACACTCTCCTCGCTTGTGAGTACATTTCCCTCACTATCGAGCCGAGAACACTGAATGTCCAAAACACCGACCGCTCAGAACACTGATGTGTAACTAAAAGTAAGTAACTGCTTGACCAGCATGTTGATCTTTGCCCCTGACCTCCATGGTAGTGCGATGTCAGAGTTAGTACATTTAGTTAGGGGGGTTGTGGGGGGCAAAGCCCCCCATGTGGGAGTGTTTCCTTTGCTTCCATTTCAGTTTGCTTGTTGGGTTGGCCAAGGTGTTTACTTAAACGTCAGTGTTCTGAGTGGTTGGTATTTTGGACTTTCGGTGTTCTCGGCTCGATGTTATGAAAGTTGGGTAAGTGGGATTTTGTTTATATGAAGTAGACCCAAGAGGGACATGTTACAGACTAAAATAGATTATTTTTACAATCAGATGGTTTAAGGAAAATAGAAGGGAAGGGTCTTCTGATCACGTGACTGTATGGAGTGTTTGAAAATATTAAAAAAAAGGAAAAAAGGTTTAAAGAGAAATTTCTATAACTTTTATAATGAGACAAATGTTAGAAAGCCTGTGGAGAGCTAACTGTGTAAGTGTTGATGCATAAAACCCTGTCTAAGCACTGGAGGACCAGGCATGGAGGAGAGAAGAATTATTATTATATGTCTGCTTACCTATTTCAGGAGAGAGGCATGGTTGTGCATGTGCATGCATGCTTTCATTATTGTAATAACCAATGGAGACATGAGTCTTGAGTTGGTGGGGCTGATGAGTGTATCCCATGCCAGCTGTGGGGGTACCATACATTGGTCCATTACATGTCTGCCTCTTAGATCATTATAGGCATGTGTGGAGAGGAATATAGGGCTTAAGAGAAAAAATATATTCTCAACTTGGGTGATGAGACCACACCCTTGGCACATATGATTCTCATCGCTATGTGGTCGCCCCTGTGGAAGAATGGATCTGTGGTGCTGCCTCGGGGAGGGGCTTAATAGTCAGCAGGAGATGAGTGCAAAAACAGGCTATAGAGAGAGAGAATTTGCAGATGTGTGAGTTTTGTATGTCACAGGCATAATGATGTAAAACATTAAAAGAAAAGTATAAAGAAAAATATATAAGTTTAAAAAAGAAATGCATACATTTCCAAAAGAAGACTATATGAGTCTAGTGGATGAGAATAAGGGGTTGTTCTACTTAACAATACTGATGAGCTAAGAAGTGAAAAATAAGTGAAAAACATCTGAAATAAATAAGGAAATGAAGGATATAATATGCAGGCAATGATTGCTAGTAAAAGGAAGAAAAAAGAAGTGAGTCCCGTATTAGATAAAAGGTATGGAATGGCAAGGCACCTATGGATAGGTTAAAAGTTAAGAATGTATAGTATACTGGAATACAGAAAAGATTAAGCAAATATTAAAATGATAATGGAGAACACGTATATAAAGTTAGATTTTTAATGTGAGTAAAAGTAAAAAAGTGGAAGGAAACAAATGGAAGACCTGCAAATAGGGCATCATTAGATAAAGAATTGTAAGACGTTAATGCGCAAACTGCACCAGTTATGGATAATACAGTCTGTGAATGATACTAATGTATTAAAATGCAAAAAAACTTAACTTTGTTTATTAAAAGCATAGAATGAATGATTTACAATGGGTTGCATGAAGAAAAGGTAGTAAATACTGTAATGTGGTTCACATTGAAAAATAATTAAAAAGAAGAATAAAAATGGAGTCTGGTTACCTCATGTAACACAGATTATAAAATCTTACTGAAAACGGCACAGTTTAGATTAGGGTTGTATTAAGGACTATATTTGAATGGGGTTTATTTGTTACTGAAAGGAGAAATGTAAGATATATATATATATATATATATATATATATATATATATATATATATATATAGAGAGAGAGAGAGAGAGAGAGAGATGGGGAGGTTAATTATGGGATCATAGGAGTTACAAGGTACCTGAGACAGCAGATTATTTCTGCTTTGCCAGTACCCACCATTGGGCCCTGCTTCTCGTCTGATGGAGGGCCATTGCAGTCATAGAGGAGTGAATTTACAAGTGTCCAAGCAGTTGCCCAGCTCCTGTTTAAAGGCAGGCATTGTGTCATACTTCTTGATTTAGAGAGGGTATCTGTTCCAGATAAGGGGTAAGCACAGTATGAAAAATGTATCCCTCCTCTTTCTCTTTTTTATTTGTTGGAGTAAATATAGAGATATGTCCATAGTGTTAGCTGGTCTGCTTCATTTATATAAAAAAACCAGACCTATAAAAAGTACATTATGAGAATAATTAGTAAGGTATTGAAGGGTGTTAGTGAACAAAATACACCAGTTATGAAAGGTTAATAAGAGAATTAAAAAGTATAGCGAGTGAGAAAAAGGTTCAGGACTGCTGATCAGTGATACTTCCAAAGACGATGAAGTGAATCATAAACAGGCTACAGTACTAGTGAAAATCACTAGAATGATATAAACCTTTTGTCATGGTGCACAGGGTTTATGGAACTTAAACTGAGATTTAAGGGCAGAGGATATGGGCCTTGAATCCTGCACTTCTGCCATCAAGCATGCATGCAAAGGTGTGATTGATCTTAACAACTTGCATAAAATCTGCAGTACTGCCTTAGGCTATGAACAACACTTGACATAGAAAATAAGTTTTACATTGCACAGCTACAGAACAGGGTTAAGATTAATAGCAACCCTGGATTTCACCCAACTCGGTATGAGCCAAATACCTTCAAGTGCAGTCTTACCAACAAAAACTGCTGAACTATTTTTACACACAAACACACACACACACACACACACACACACACACACACACACACACACACACACACACACACACACACACACACACATATTTTCCAGAAGGGCTTACTGATACCTCTACAAAAACAGCACCACTTTCCTTTGTCCACAGTATTTGTTTGCGTCTTTCAACTTTTCCTGGTTAGGGGTCACCACAGTGGAACTCCGGTCCGCTAATGATTGGTAGTGGATTTTTACGTACTGGGTTACCAGCCCTGATGCACAACCTTCAATGAAGGCATGCCCCATTCACATATGCCTCCACACAGAAGACGTTCTAGCTGAGAATCGAACGGGACAACATCTTGCTATGAGGGGACAATGCTACCGCAGCACCACCACCGCAGTTTTCCTTTTGCCAGGAATTGTATATTTTATCAAACACCCATGACTTGATGTAGGTATCATGTGATTTTCCCATGGTTGGCTTTGTATGGTCACCCTCATGAACAACCACACTGACCATGGATATCTTGTGATACCTACACCCAGTCGTGGGTACAATCCTGACATTTTGACATCTAACAAACTATTCAACTCATGACACCCTTACATCGTATATCATGAGTGATTTCAGTAGTTAATAGGTGATTTTGAATTAAAATAAAAACGGGAAAAAAAGTAAGACAAAGTTATCTTGTGAGTAGTATAATCTAATAATTAATGCAGTAATTGTAAATAATGAAAGAAAAATGGGAAAAGGATGATGGAATTTTGTATAAGAAGTAAAAACACCCATAGTGTTATTTTATGCTGCTGCTGTTGTGAAATGTTTATAGGTTCACAGGTTAGTACAAGGCATGGAATCTGAATAACCATACATGAATTAGCCACATACCCTAGGAAGTATTGCCAGTACATTTGCCTCCTTTCTTAGTAATGGACATGCTACTAATCCCTAGGGTACATTTAGGTGAATCTACGTAATCATCAAGACTTAGCTTGAAGGAAGTTAAGGTGTTAAACCTTTTAATTTGCAAGGAAAGTTTACTCCACAGGTTGAATAATGGAGCCTTATTAATATTATAAAGCAAATTGAAAGCTTTTGTTCAAATTTTACCTGAATAATCAGTTTTTCCAATGTAAAAAAGTTCTAGTAAAGTATAATATTTCATAGCCTGAAAGGTAAGACAGTGTTCTCCATGAGGGAATTTGTATGAGATAAAAATAAAGTGAAATTTTAAAACCTATCTGGGTAGCTAAGGGATCCTAACAATTTGGTTATCTAGGTTGGGAGACACTGAGGTCTTTCCAGCTGAGATACATGTTTATTAAATATTTAAATCAATTGCATATAAAATATTGCATGATAACTATAAGAAGCAATCAAATTAGGTTAGAAAGGATTGGGAAGAGAGATTGGATAAGCAATTCACAAAGAAACAATGGGGAGATATATGTATGTCCCCCAAATATGCAACAAAGGTTAGAAGATTTAAGAACTTTGCTTGGATGTGTTTGTTTACATAGTTAATAACCAAGCAAAAGTGTTGAGCCGATGCTGAACACCAGTAACCCAAAAGAAATCAGCTGAAAGAGCAGACCAAAAAATTGTATTCAGAGGCAAGGCAGCAGTCAGGTCTATTGACTCTCTTCAAGAGGAATCTGATGAGTGGATGATGGATGATGACTCAGATTCACCACCTCTGTGTCACACTGTGTTAGACGAAGCAGTATACTAACCCTCGAAAAAAAAATAGCAAAATTAATTTTAAAATGGATGAGAAGTTAATACACCCTGGCTAGGCTTATAAATGCCCTAGGGCAGATAGCCTAGTATGAACCTATGAACCTATAAAAAACTTTTATTATCATAGTAAGTTAAACCCTTTCATCCTTGCTCTCTGGGACTTCATCAGAACTACCAGTTTACATAGTTATTTTTATAACTCAAGTAGACTCCAAAGAATTTTTCCTCAGGTAGATAGCAAAGGTTGGAGGTCTGATGGGGAAGAAAGAGGTAATTGGGAACATATTTTTGTGAGTGTAATGAGTTGGCAGACTTTAAAAATTCCCCGCCGACTACTCTATCAGAAATACTGGGTGAGCACATTGGTATAACTAAGGAATTTCTTTGAGCTATGATACATAATTGGCATTGCCTAGAGATAGTAAGGCCTTGATGAGTCTAATTATGGTAGCTGCCAGAAAAGCAATTACTAGAAAAGGAAAGTTAAAATCTAAACCAACTGTATTAGAAGTAGTGAATATTGTAACATAAATAAAACAACTAGAAATGGGATCTTTATAAAAGGGTAGGAATGAATTACATAGAAAAAAATGGAAATTGTGGGAACAAGACATGCAGAATAATGTTTTAGAGGAGGAATGAGGTTTAAAAGAAGACAGAATTTGAATGATCTAGGTAATCTTTGACAATGAATGGCTAGATTATAAGTGAATTATAATGTTTGCAGCTAAAATATGTCATTATGTTTTGTTTTATGTATATAAATGTATGATTGCATATGTCATAATTTAATAAAGATGTTTCTTGTTTAAGAAAATATTCAGATTAATTGGAGTGTTACATTTACTGACTGGCCTAATGAGAGAAAAATAGAGGGGTCTAAGATTTCTTTGAAACTTGAAGATATATAACTGGGAAATTAAATTAAATTTCCTTGTGGTAAGTAATACCTTATTTATTTATTCCGTATGTTAACAGGGTAAGTGAACTGGTCGATCGACCCTATTCAGCCACAACCATATCATCACAAAAAATGCATGTTGAAATTGCAATAAAAAATAATCGGTCATAACAAAAATAAGAGCTGAATTTGCAACAAAGGATGAGCTTTTAGCCAATATACATTACATATGTTGTATATAACTGCGGTGGTGGTGGTGCTGCGGTAGTGTTGTCGCCTCATAGCAAGACGTTGTCCCGTTCGATTCTCAGCTAGAGCGTCTTCTGTGTGTGGAGGCATACGTGAATGGGGCGTGCCTTCGTTGAAGGTTGTGCGTCAGGGCAGGTAACCCGGTACATAAAAATCCACTACCAATCATTAGTGGACCGGAGTTCTGCTGTGGCGACCCCTAACCGGGAAAAGCCGAAAGACAAAAACAAACATTACATATGTTGTATACATACACTGAAAATTATACAGTTAAAGGTAAATAGAGAATTTTCTAGAACTTGTATTATGAGACAAACCATACACATTATTTATAAAATATACATGCAAAGTACATTTTTGTTAAAAAATTCTAAATGAATAGAGGCAGTGTTAGCTGAGTGTGCAAAAAAAGGATAGTCTTAGCAACATTAACTGTCATTCATTGTTGCAGGTACAAACAGAACTTTTTTTTTTTTTTCAAATATTTCTTTTATTTTCCATAATATGAAACAATGCATACAGAAAAATGGAAAACATTGCAATTATGAACATCAAAATAAGGATATTGTGAGTATCAAAACAGTTTAGCAGTGGTACATATGAGAAGGAAAAGAAAAACGCAAGGAAAGCATTGTAATCAATTTAACCAAAAACATTTATATACAATATTTACAAAATAATATGCTACCAATCCTCTATAGGAGTATTACAGGAAGTAGGAAAAATAACATTAATTGAGTTGACAGTGGATCTCCATTAATTAACAGGAATAAGGATACATATTGCACTAAATGCATGAATGGGGAGTTATTCACTAAGAATTAAATCTATAAGATGTTTCCATAATTTACTAAAATAGGCTCTCTTTTTGGGACCCTTTATAATGAATTTATGAGCTGAAATGTGTTTGTAAGCCATCTCTTTGAAACCTTTCCAACAAAGTCTGGCGATCCATCCAATTATTAGTGATGTATAGTTTAATAAGTGAACAAAGAATAATTAAAATGTGGAGTTGTAATTTAGACAATTTGGAGGTAGGAATATGAAGAATGGCTGTTTCCAAAGAGTGGAGGTGTAATAACCCATTTTCGGACTTTAGAGAGCACCCATAATGTGTAATAGATCCGCTCGGATAGGGACAACAAGTACAAGAGGGGATGAGTTGGGGTTAAATTTATTAAGTATTACAGGAGTGTAATAAGAGTTATTGTTTAGCATCAGTTGGGTATATAAGAGTTTCTTAAAAAGGGAGAGTTCTAAAGTAGATTTTATGGCTAAGAGTTTTTGATCCTCTGTAATAGGAGAGCCAAAGGTATTCCAATAGTTGGAGAAGAGACAATTTGAGTTGTATAGCAAGGTATTCAATAGTTGTAAGAGGATGAAATTGTTTTTTTTAGTGCTCGAGATTACAGATATAATTTCGACTAGTTTGTTAATTTCCTGAAGGTTGGGAGAGAGACTGAAAGGTTGTGCAAGTATAATTTCTCTTAATTGTCGGAGAATAACTGTGTATTTATTATTAGTTCCAAGAATTACCCGTAGCTTGGGAAGGGTTTTAGACCTATATTTGAGGATATCCCATATATTGAGATCCTTGATGACAGGGAATTTAGTGAGGTCAAGCATTACATTATTGATCTTGAGGTTTGGATTATGATGTAGTGGTTGGAGAAGGGGTAGAATATTTTCAAGTTTGATGTCTTTAATAAGGTTTTGGAAAAGCCTGATTTTATGTTTCAGGGAATGTGCTAGATTACAGTTGTTCATAGAAATAGTGGATAGAAAGGGGATAGCCTGAGGGTTAATTTTGTTAGAGATAATATGGTGATACCAAATTTTTAACCAGGATGGAGAGTGGGTATGTGTTTTGCTGTTAAAATTTGAAATAGACCAGACTCTATTAGAGCAGATAATCTTGTAGTACAGTTGAAAGTTTGGAAGGCGTAGTGCCGCTTTCTCCTTAGGGTAGATTAGTTTGGAGTAAGAGATCCTAACTGACTTAGGGAACCAAATGAACCTAGCTAAGTCTTTGTTAATTTTGGAGAAAAAATTAGGGACTAACATATCCAAGCATTGAACTGATATAGAAGTCTGGGTAGGACATTCATTTTCACTATTGCTACTTTGGACAAGAAAGCTAAATTCATAAGTTTCCATCTTTGTAGATCTTGCTGTATAGTAGACCATGTTTTTAGTAGATTGTTTTGGAGCATGGAAGCTTGGTTATGTTCAAAGTGGATACCTAGATATTTAAGGTTATATGTTATTTGGAAAGAAGACTCAGGAAAATAGAAAGATTTTTGGGAATTGGGATTGATTGGGAAAATATGTGATTTTTTGTTATTAATTTGGTATTCTGAGGCAATAGAGAAGTTCCTGATGGCATCAAAAATTTTGGGTAGATCTGAATTGGGAAATTGAAAGTATAGATTTAGATCATCTGCAAAAGCTGATAGTGCAACGTGAGTATTTAGGATTTTAGGGATATTGATATATAAAAAAAAATAAAATGTTAAAGAAAGGGTGAAAGTGCCTTGTTCCATTAGTAATCAATATTGGCTTGGATCTCTGTTTATTTATGTAAAGGTATGTGTGAGAGTTTGTATAGAGTATTCTAATCATATCCGAGAAGGATTTAGGTACATTGAAGTGGGACAAAGTAGCAAACAAAAAATCCCAATTAACTCTGTCAAAAGCTTTGGATGCATCCAGAGTTATCCAAGGTTAGGGTATTGTCCCATGTGTGTCTATTGCTCATAAAACCAGCTTGGTCAGGGGATATTAAGGATGGAAGTATATTTTGTAATCTATTAGCTAAAATAGCAGCAAAAATCTTAATGTCAACATTTATTAACGAGATTGGTCCATAATTGTGTGGGTCTGCTTTGTCTTGTTTGTTTTTTAATAATAAGATAGTTTTTGAGTTGTTCCAATGTAGGTCAGTAATACCCTCCTTTATAATACAGTTAAAGACTTTCAATAAAATGGAGGAGATTTTTGAGCAAAAAGAAGTTAGTAGTAAAGCCATCAGGGCCCAGAGATTTGCCTGTTTTGAGGTTATTTATGATGTTTTGGACTTCTTGAATGTCGAACGGGGCAGATAAGAGGGAGACTTGGTTAGCTTTAAGAGAGGGGAAATTAATGGAGTTAAGAAAAGACTCCATCTGAGGTTTGAGAGTTCATTACTACTATAAATATCTGAAAATAATTCAAAAAATAAATGTATTATTTCAGAATCTGATTTGTAGATTTTCCCTTGGTAATGAAGGGTGGATATTCTGGGTTTTTTAATATTCTTGCCAAAGTTCTTGAGGGAATTTGTGCCCATTCAGAATATGTTGCTATAAATTTTTGTTCCTGTAAGGAATAATACAAACAGAACTGAAACATATCACTATGTGTTTCCTAGCCAGGATCTGTAAAACATGTACACGTACATGTATTCTCCCTAGGGTGGCAGAGTGAAACAGCAGTTGGCATTGTCACCTCACAGCAAGATCTTCCCTGGTTTGATTCTTGGCTGAGGTGCCTTCTGTGTGGAGTCTGCATGTCCTTCCTGTGTTGGTTTGGGTTTCCTCTGGGTGCTCTGGCTTCATCCCACATTCCAAGGAAATGCAGTAGGTGAACTGGACACTATAAACTGACCACAGGTGTGAGTGTGTGATGTGGGAGAACAACTGTGGCAGGTCTAGCCACCTAGTGATGTAAACATGGCTCTAGATGATTGTCACTGTTAAAGTGACACCCCAACACCATGTGCAAAAATGGGGAAAGGGGTTGTGGATGGATGGGTACATGTATTCTCCCTGAGCATATGATTTGATCTCTAAATTTCTACTTGATTTGCACTACATTGTC
Organism: Protopterus annectens; assembly: GCF_019279795.1. Lineage (NCBI taxonomy): Eukaryota > Metazoa > Chordata > Ceratodontiformes > Protopteridae > Protopterus > Protopterus annectens. Next base: position 157,848,916 of record NC_056746.1, on the reverse strand, counting down.
CATTTATCTGATATTATCTGGAATATTATTCTAGCATGTTGCAAGTTTGCTAAAGGCATTTTCTGTTATGCAAAATTTGAAAGGAACCTTAATTAATGAAATTCCTTCAGAACCTTGAAAAGTGTAGAAACAGCTTATATTGCATATGTTGGCAGAATCTATCATGCAGTAATTTAAATGTGTGTTTCAGAACAGTGATACCCTCACTGTGATAGGAAGCCACTTGTATTTTCTTAAAGTAATGCAGTGATATTCAGTTTTACTGGCCAGATGATGCAGTGCAATGCAGTCATGTTCATTTCTACTGCCATGATGATGAAGTGTGATACAGTGATGTTCAGCTCTACTGCCCAGATAATGCAGTGTGATGCAGTGACATTAATTTCTACTGCCCAGATGATACAATGTGATACAGTGATGTTCAGTTCTACTGCCCAGATAATGCAGTGTGATGCAGTGATGTTCAGTTCTACTGCCCATATGATGCGGGGTGATACAATGATGTTCACTTCTACTGTCCATATGATGCAGGGTGATGTAGGGATTTTCAATTTCTACTGCCCAGATGAATGAATCTGAGCATTTTGATTTCTGTTGTCTGTAGTACAGAAATATTCTGAGGAGAGAGTAGTGTAGTGAAGGAGAGTCCGTATTCAAGCCTTGGCATTAATATATTAAGAGCAATTGCTTTTCTGGCATCTGGGGTAAGAAAATTAGAAATTATGTAGGCAGTTTTAAAAGGTGTTCATACTTTGCTAATGGTTAGTCCTTTGACTGTATGCTAAATTATATAGAACTGTCTGAAGTGAGTCCTAGATGTTTATGAATAGTGGTAACTGGCAGTGGTATATTGGTGGATTACTGTGAGCTCTATATGTTTATGAATAGTGGTAACTGGCAGTGATTTATTGGTGGGTTGCTGTGAGCCCTAGATGTTTATGAATAGTGGTAACTGGCAGTGGTTTATTTGTGGGTTACTGTGAGCCCTAGATGTTTATGAACAGTGGTAACTGGCAGTGGTTTATTGGTGGGTTACTGTGAGCCCTAGATGTTTATGAAGAGTGGTAACTGGCAGTGGTTTATTGGTGGGTTGCTGTGAGCCCTAGATGTTTATGAAGAGTGGTAACTGGCAGTGGTTTATTGGTGGGTTGCTGTGAGCCTTAGATTTTTATGAACACTGGTAACTGGCAGTGGTTTATTGGTGGGTTGCTGTGAGTCTCAGATGTTTATGAACAGTGGTAACTGGCAGTGGTGTATTGGTGGGTTGCTGTGAGCCCTAGATGTTTATGAATAGTGGTAACTGGCAGTGGTTTATTGGTGGGTTGCTGTGAGCCCTAGATGTTTATGAATAGTGGTAACTGGCAGTGGTTTATTGGTGGGTTGCTGTGAGCCCTAGATGTTTATGAATAGTGGTAACTGGCAGTGGTTTATTGGTGGGTTGCTGTGATTCCCAGATGTTTATGAACAGTGGTAACTGGCAGTGGTTTTTTGGTGGGTTGCTGTGAACCCTATATGTTTATGAACAGTGGTAACTGGCAGTGGTTTATTGGTGGGTTGCTGTGAGCCCTAGATGTTTATGAACAGTGATAACTGGCAGTGTTTTATTGGTGGGTTGCTGATAAGGATATCATAGGCATTTTTAATATATTTTGATGTTTCAAACAACATTACCTGTATTTTGAGATATTTAAAGCTCACAATAATTAAAACATATAATATATAATATATTATTAGTGAGTTTTTCCTGTGAAGTGATTGCTTTTAACCAACACGCACATAATATTTAATTATGAATAAAAATAATTATTTTAAATGAATTATTCCAAAATGAATTATCATTAATGAGAAGCAGTCAGGATGATGTCATTTTATAATTTAAGATATTGACACTCATTTTATTGTTATTTTTTATTGTTATTTGTTCCTCATTTTAAATTAGCGTTACTAACGGATATAATTAAAAACAAAATTATTTATAGCAGGAAATACGGCTTAGATTAAAAAATTTTATTAAAAATTTTTTGTGTTTTATGTTTTATGTTTATGTTGTCACCAAAGACGCAGAAATAAGAACAGCTTTATTTTTTTTATTTTTTTGAATTTTGGGCGGCGGGCACTGCACACCTTCCTATATAGTAGATACGTGTAAAATAAACTGATGTTTGCTAATTCTGAGAAGTTTAAACATTGGTTTAAAAAAAGCTTGTTGCCAATATTTTAGCGTTTAAAGTAATAAAGCGCCGAGTTGCTGTTTGCTGTTTGCCTAAGCGGAATATTTAAAACTCACCTTTTAGTAGACAACCATTTCTAGAGATGCATGATGTCCTGTTATAAGCCCGTGGTGATGTTATTTGCATGTAAGTTAGCATGTGCAATGACATTATCTGCATAAAGGATATACTTAAGTTGTGGAAGATTCCATGGTAGACCATTTAAAAATAAGAACAAAAGATGCCTTAGAACAGAACCCTGAGGGACCCCTGAGGTTAGCATGCCAATTTCACTTTGAAGTTTGGCCCTTTTACTCTGAATTTCATGCCAGTAAGGTAGTTTCTAAATCAAGTGTTAATCTCATTCAAAAATCTATACTGTGTTGGCTTCTGCAAATGAAGAATGTGGTCCATTGCCTCAAATGCACATTTCACGTAGCACTAGTTAGTGGTCTATTGTCAATATTTTTGTGTATATCATTAGTGGACTAGTATAAACCCTGTACCTAGGGCAGAAACCATGCTGCCTATTAGCCAAAATATCATATTTACTGACATAAACCAAATTTGGTTGTAGAGTATTTTTTGAGGAGTTTTGCAGTTGGGAAAAGGTTGGCAATCAGTCTAAACTCAAAAGCACAATGTGTCATTGAAACAATGATGGAGTATTTGAAGCTATTAGGGATTGTACTAGCAGCGACAGAGAGATTGTGCATGAAGACAAAATACTGACATAACATTTGACTACCTAGTCTCAGCGGCTTTGAGTGTATAGTGTGAAAATAAGGTATAAAACTGCAGTCCAGCTTGTCTAATAGTTCAAAGATATCCTGTTTAGAAACCTGTTTAAAGAAGAAAGAAGGATGCGGAAGGTATTTGTTCAGCAAGGAAAAGAGTGGACGTTGTGGCGGTTTAGGAGACAGAGGCTGGGTTATTTGGGGAGGAGTACCATGCAATTTACTGATGTCATTAAGGATCGCTTTAGAGAGGCATTTAGTAGACATTTAGTAGTAGTATTTATTCACCAAAGGACAGTTCATTGTTGATGAGGGTGCCTAAATCTGTAATGACGGTATTGACCTTAAGTGGGTTCCATTTATATGATAATCAGTTGGAAAGAATTGTTTCCCAAATGAAGCTCCAGTACATTTTTTTCCAGTTAAGTTTAAGACCATGCCCATATAAACAGGTACCCAGCCCTTCCTGGAGAATATAAGTCTGTGACAGATATTCAGTAATGGTATCCAGGTTGAAATCATCCACAAAGTTGGTCAAACATAAAGTCTGGACATCTGCCTTTACATCAGAAAACTAAATGCCTAATTGAAGGAGGCACAGAAAGAGCCATAAGATACTCCACTAATATGAAACCCCACTAGATGAGAGGTACCCCCAAGTACCACCCTGTTTGTACAATCAGAAATCCAACTAGAATCTATCAAGAAATATTACATTTATCAGCAGTGCCTGCTTGGGGAATTGTATTAGCTGTCTTAGAAAAGTTGAGATAAGTGGCATGGGCAAAACTGATTCCCATCCAGAACAAAAGTCACACCCAAAAAAGTTAACCAAATTAAGCAAGCAAATTCTAACCTTCACAACACTTTACTGCCTAGAATCAAGTATTTGCACATTATTAATTTTTCTGTCAGTGATACTAAGCATCACTCCATAATTCTACAATCGTATTAGTAACGTTAATGGGATGATCATTTCCTTGGTCAGTTATAACACAATCCTTAAGTGGAAGCACCCTGACTGCTTTTCTCTAGAGCTCAGGCATGTGCTCTGTGGAGGGCTTGAGATTAAGAAATGTAAGAAGGGGGGTGATAATAACAAAGAATAAGGACTGGATACAAGAACTGAACAAATAATTAGAGTTACAGTTGGTAAGCATTTGAAATGTTGGGACTCACTAGAATAAGTCCTGAAACATGGAGACTGAATGGCCAAAAAACAGACTTACATACACAAAGTCTGAGATGGCCATGTGGCAGCCTTGGGATTGGTATGTATAAGTTTGTGGGGTGCAGGGGGGATTGCCCCCTGTAAAAAGGAAGTTTAAAGGAGAAAAACAATCTCTGAGATTTGTTCTTTTCCTATATCTTCTGTCATTTTTTTTGACCAGTCAGCATTCAACATTTCAATAGGGAGCCCTTCGAGTTTGAAAAAGTAGGTTTTATAATACATAAAGAGAAATATAATGGATTAGGGGAATAAAATTAGAACTGGTGATATTTATTTTTCAGAGCTGGAGTTATCTGTATTAGGAATGACATATGGTATAGAAGGAATAGCTTCTAGAGAGAGGTAAAGGATTTTAACAATTATCAAAGAAGTTGTGAGGCTATTAAGAACAGTTGAAACGTCAATTAAAATGAAGTTATAGCTGGTTATTTTTTACTGACAGGAATGCTCAATTATCAGGCAAACTGCCAACTAAGTACCTGCTACAAAGACAAGCATGTGGTTCTTTTGTATGAAAGCAAACTCCTATTTATTTATGTATTTTTGCCATAGTGATTGTGACACTTGACATGCAGTTGTACGTATTAGGTCATATGGAAACTTTATTTATTTATTATTTATTGCATTTGTTAACTGGGTATATCTGACTGGGCCAGAGGCCTGTTTTCAGCAGAGACCCGGGGAGAAAAGCTCCACAGTAATACATAACAACAAACAAAAGCATAAGTTGTATTTGAAATTATGTAAAGCTAAAACTAGAGAAAGCTTCTAACAGCACGTAGGTCTTAACTGTAGTCATTTTCCCCATCAGTTGTTAGTGACACTTGGAAGCCGAGTAAACAAGAATGCTGTCCCCTCCAATAAAAGCAACATTTTTTTTCTTTTTTTTTTCCTTTGGGGGGTGATTGTGATGCCTGACTTTCCATGTCAATGTCATATGGTTAGCTAGAGCCTTAAACCCCATTTATTTTTCTTACATAGCACCACCATAACCCCCCTTGTGACAATAAGTGAGAGGCTGAAGTAATGTCAAACATAATGTGCCAATTCCCCACCTCTTACAGACCATATGATATAGAAAAATGTCTGTGAAACCTTAAAAGATGGTGGGTTCTTGGTAGTGGCTGAGGTGTCAACGTGATGCAATCCATTGGAAAAGATACGTTTTATGATGCGGGTTAAAGAACCAAAAAGGTATTCCCAAAAAAAAATGAAAAAACAATCCCTAGGTGATTTCCTCATTTGGAGCAATTAAAGTCTGGCTTGAAGGTCTGCATGAATTGCAAATATAACATTCACATGCAGCAATTTGATTTTATAAACTGAGCCTTTTTTGTAGTGATAAACTGCAATTACTACTGCAAAAATATTTGATTGGTATAAAATGCATTCAAACTTGCCACCACTACAACACAACCAATAACTTCATAACAAAAGTAAAATAAATTAAGCAACTGTATTAGAAGGCTGGCAGCACATCACAACCCCTCACAATATCCTGCACTGACCCAGAAGTTTGAAGTAAAGTAAGTTGCAACTTACAGTTGTGGATCTCCATTGAGTCAATGTATAGTGTGCTTATTAGCATGTGCTCAGAGGTAATAAATGACATAGATGTCTCTGCTTCATCATTTAAGCTCAGATAAATAAGTGTTGAAAAAACAACACCCATTGTGCATCAGACTTATTTTAAAAATATAAGACAATTATTGTTAAAATGACTATGGTGTATATAACATTTTTGACAAAATGTACTTACTTGTGTTTTGTCTTAGCAGGATTGCCATGAAAGTCATTGATAAATCTTATGCCATCCATGGCTCAGCATTGATTATTAGTGTATTAAAGATCTGGGTATCACAGTCTATTCAACACCCTGAAGTGTTAAGACATGTTTCTTTTTTTTTACAGAAAATTCGCATATCTCCCAGGATGTATTGATAAATGGTTTGCAAATATCTTTGAAAAACTGTGTTCATGTTTTGCCATGGTTTCTCTTTCAACTGTTGATCTATTTTTCAGAGGATGTGAAACAGAGGCACTACAATTATATATAGTTTCTTAATTAAGCAAAAAGCCTCTCATTCTGTGATTTTTGCTCTTGCTGGATAAATGAAGACTTCCAACTAAGTGAGACTTACTCATGAAGTAGATCATAAAGGATAAGATGCAAGGAAAACCTTTTCTGCCATGTTTTGTTAAAGAAGAGTTTACCCAAAGGTCAGTATCTGAACCCTGATGTCCTCTGTTTTTGTTATTAACATGTGACAGCGTTTTATAGTATTTGGCATATGTCATCTGCTCTAGAATGCAGGTTAGGTGATCCTACATACACCTTGCAGTCTCTTACTCTCCATTGCAAAGCCAACATTTAGCAGGGGCAAAGGCCCAGAATCAGAGATATTTTTTTTTAAATAGTGCTACTAATAACTTAGTTGCTAAAGTGAAAGAATTTTTTGTTACTATGTATTTCTTGAGGCATGTAAAATGTTTAACTGTAACAATTGCAACTGTTGTTATTCTTTATATTCTAATTGTTTTGTCACAATATTGCAAATTGTATGAGGGATATGGCAACATTCTCAGTTAAGATAAAGGATGCTTTTGTATTTGGGAACAGATGAGAGGAATGGTCCTACTGCCATCCATTCTACACTATTCTGTCCTTGAAAATCATCATAATTATTCAGACAGTTATAATGTTGGCCTGGCATAATATAATTCTGCTTAATACTCCATAAGGTTTATAGGTTAGTAGTAGGCTAACTGCCCTTATGGGTCATTTTAAGCCTAGCCAGTTACCCCATGTGAGAATCAAACCCTATACCTTGTGTCTTTAAGGTAAACACCTTAACCATTATCCTAACCTCCCACCCAGCATAAACAAAGACTTTACTCCTTGCTGAAACAACTGTTGACCATAATAAGACCAGCTAATTGAAAACTGTATCTGCTGACAGTACATGTACAGTGGGCCAGTGGTATGATCACTTCTCCCCAACAATTTTTTTATTTTTTATTTATTTTATTTTACATTTGTTGACCGGGCTAGTCCAGCTGGATAGTCCATTTTCAGCAGAGGCCTGGGGAGAAATGCTCCTTGAAAACACACTGTAATTTATAATAAATGACAGTTTTTACAGATGCAGGTACATCACATATTTAAGCAATTCTTAACACTTCATTACATTTCTGTTTACTGAATTCTAGTACATATCATATATGGATAGTTATAAGAAAATATTAATAATGACATACGATTAATATATAAAAGCACATTTTGTTTATGGCTAACAGGTGTAGTTATAGGTGTCTTGCAATAAATGGGGTAATTAGTCAGGGTTCGCATAAAGACATAACCAATGTGATTTAAGGTATAGTTTCAGATTGTTTTTAGATAGTGTTATTGAGGAAAGGGAGGTCAGGTCACTGGGGAGTGAGTTCCAGGTTTTGCCCACGGTATTAGAGAACAAAAAGTCACCAGCCATATTGTTGGTTTTACCTATTTGTACTAGTATTTTTTTAGATGACCTTAGGGTCTTAAGGTTATTGTAGGGGGTGATGAGGTTGGTAAGAATTGGTGTATTAGTAGGCTGATACAGGATCTTGTGGGCAACTGTTAATTGGTTAACTAGTAGTACATTTGGCAACTCTAGCCATCCTAGTTGTTCCAAATTAATACAATAATGGGTTCTGAATGCGGATCCTGTTGCAAACCTGACAATATTATTGTAGGAGATAGTCAGCTTGTTCGGGTTGATTTTAGACAGGTTAGTATAAATAGGGGAGGCATAGAGGAGAGGAGAGATTAGGTGGGTACGAGCAATAGTAGCCCTCGCTAATGGGGTCAGACAGGGTTTGATTCTATAGAGGGAGCTTAGTTCAGTTCTGACCTCCTGTTCTGTGAACTCTCCATCTTTTCCTCATGTCTGTGTAGAATTTCTCTAGCCATCCCAGTTTGACTCAATGTTGCCCAGAACATGAGGAGTGATTGACTACAATAATATTTTATATATTGTATTTACCTTTGCCCTTGTGGCATTGGTTATGGCTGAAAAGGGTTAATAGAGTAACCCACTCATTTACCCAGTTACCAAATGACAAATAAATACATTCATTGAAAGAGTTCATGTATCTTATGTTTATACTTCTCAAGAAGTCAGTTCCTCTCTTGTCAGGGCTATCATAGTAATAGGCATTGCTCAAATGAATCCCTGGCGTTTTACAGTTCAATCCAAAAAGTTGATCAGCTTATCAGACGTGTTAAGTTCTTTAGTATGTTTCCGTTATTATCGCGGTCTGCTTTAAAGAGACGTCTAGTGGCTGTGGCTAGAGAGTTATCCTTGTAATTCTCCTGTTGACCAGCATTTGGCTCCATGTTTAGGGAACAATGTTGTGTTTTTTCTAGATTCTGGACTAGTACAAGCTATAGTATACATAGCTCTGTCTCACAGAACACCTTTTCAAGAGCCCTACAGGGATCTAAGTAAAACTGTCATGAGTTATGCAACATCTTAATAACTAAAATCTAACAGTCATATTTTGCTTTAGGTTTTTCAGAATTCTAGGGAACAAAGTTGTCAGGCTGACCACACCTACTTTTATGTTTTTTTTTTTTTTTTTTTCATAGCTGCAGTGAAGAAGCTGAGACTGGGATTCATGCTGCCTCTGATTCTCTGCAAACCAGATGGTTAGAGGTGATGGGGCTTCAACAGATGATCTGTGAGCTCTAAAAGATAAACATACTATTCTAGAAAAAATACAGGTATGTGACTGCTTTGTATTGCAGTTAGAACCAGAGGTTATGGCCTACAGGCATTTGGATTGTCAGTGGGACATCTGAAAGTAAGCATCTTGTTCTGGTGTAAAAAGGGTACATTTTTAAAACATGTTAAAATAATTCTACATTTAAAGGAAAGGAGAAGTGGTCATGGGGTGACTAGGTAAGAGTGCTGAATATTTTGCTCATAGGCAAGATATGTAAACAGAAATATGTCAGGTAATATGCATTTTGCTGTGTAAAGCTTACCTAGAAGGAAGAAGTGTGTTAATGTATATTATGAGGGTTCAATTTATTTATTTTTATTTATTTATTGCATTTGTTTACTGGGAAAGTCCACTGGGCCTGAAATGAACCCATTTTCAGTGGAGGCCTGGGGAGAAACATTTAATTGCACACAAGGAGATTTTACACAACAATACAGAGTATATGAAACAGTAGTAGTACAAAAAATAAAATAATAACCACATAGAATAATTTGATAATAACATGGAATAAATTTGATAACAGCAGTGAAGAATGGTTTACAATCATGGTGTGAATGCAGGAATAGAAAAAGTGTAAATATGAAGTAAAATTAATTAGCAGTGAGAAGAAATTAACTTAAAGGGTAAAAAGAAGGTGACAGAAGGCCTGAGGTAGGGATAACGCAAGCTAAAGTGACAGCAGAAGGAGTTAGTGTGACAGAGAGAAGGGGAAGATAGACTAGTGATTCAGTGGAGAAGAGTAAGGATTCTGAGAGGGGAGTCAGGTTTTAGGGTTGTCTGTTGGGGTGCAGGTACATATCCAGTGTGAGGAGAGATGAAGTCTGAGGGAGTTTTAAATGAAGTAGGATTACTGATAGTCCTCAGTGAAGGAGGGAGATAATTCCATAGCTTGGAGACAGTAAAAGAATACAGCATTTGGCCGGGTGAGAGCTTAGGTATATGAACGTTCAATAGCATTTTGTTTTCAGACCTAAGGTGTCAATTAGGATTGTACATGGTCAAAATAGAGGAGAGGGATGGACAGGCTGCTGGGCAGTAGATGAATTTATGTGCATTAGTTAGTTTTAGATATGTGAGGTGGTGGGGGGGGGGGGAATTCAAGCCAATTTAGTTGATGCAGAGATGAGCAGTGGTGGATGGAGAATTTAGCATTTGTAACAAATTTGGCATCACTGTTGTAGCATGAGTCAAGTTTCGTTTTCAGGGAGGACTGAATATCGGTGAAGTTGGGGGCACCATATAAGAGAGATGGAAGCAGAAATGATAAGGAGAGAGCTTTTTTAGCAGAGAAGCTGAGAAAGTAGTTGTGTCTATAAAGGACTCCTAGCTTTTGATGGGTTTTTTGATGTTACTATAGATATGAATGTCAAAGGTTAAGTTATCATCAGTGATGACACCAAGCAATTTGGTACTAGGAATGACTTCAATAATAGGATTGTTTTGAGAATGAACAGAGAATTCAGACTTGTCAATCGGGTTGGATTTTTTTGGGGGTAAATATTAAGAGTTTAGTTTTGTTGGAGTTGAGGGCAAGATGGTTCTGTGACATCCAGGTTTCAGTTGACATAAATGCTTCTTGCATTAGTTGTTGTAGTACAGAGGCAGATTTAGAAGAGCAAATGATAGTAGAATCATCTGAGTATTGGATAACAGTACTGCGGGTAAGAGTAGTGTGGAAGTCATTGCTGAATATACTGAATAGAAGGGGATCCAGTATAGATCCCTGGGTTACCCCTGTATTAGTATTGATGAAAGGGGAGGAGGAGTGCTGCCAAATAGTAGATTGTTGCCTGTTGCTGAGATAGTTAGAAAATCAGTGAGGGGTGGGGGAGAGATGCCAAGCTTGGAGAGTTTAGTAAGCAGAAGGGAGTGGGAAACTGTGTCGAATGCCTTTGATAGATCAAGAAAGAGTGCATAGACTAAGCAGCCATCATCGTGAGCTCTGTTTACTGTGTTCAGGGAAGGAAATGAGGGCAGCGTTAGTACCATGTCCTGGCCTAAAGCCATGCTGAGTGGATGAAAGGAGTTGGTGTTTAACCAGGTGACTAAGGAGCTAAGTGTGAATCCACTTCACAAGTATTTTTAAGATGGGGGAAAGAATGGCGCTAGGCTGGAAGTTAGAGATGTCAGAGTTATTGCCATCTTTGTGAAGTGGGAGAACATATGCCTTTTTCCAGATATCAGGTATACATGATTCCTGAATGGACCTATTGAGGAGAATGCTGATGGAATAAGCTATGGAGGAGGCTGATAGTTGTAAGAATTCTGCAGGTAAGTTATCTGGGGCATTGGTACATTGTTTTAGTTCATGAAGAAGTTTTGTATAGATAAGGTAGGTATGGGAGAGAGTGTGAAAGTGGGTATTGTGGTAGATGGGGTATGTACTAGTGCAGGGTTTAATGGGTCTGTGGTGATGGGTAGGAAGGTGGTAATAAGTTTAGCAATGGTGTCAATGAAATAGGAGTTAAAGAGTGATGCTAACTCACTCTGTGTTTTTTCTGGGTTTGGGCATGGATTATGGTTAGTTCCAGGATGGAGTAGGGAGTTGACTGCTCCCCAGAATTTCTTGGGGTTTTGTTTATGTTGATTTTGGTGGGTTTGGAAGTATTCTTTGTTTTGTTTTGAGAACTAATCATTTAACCTGTTTGCAAAGTTGTTTATATTGCATGAGGTTGGAAGGAGTTTGATTTTTCAGCCAGACTTTCCAGGCTTTGTCCCTTGAGGACTGATTTGCTTTGTGGACTTGGCAAGCCAGTTAGCATGTTTTGTCTCGACTCTTTTTAGCTGAAGAGGGGCAAGACTATTTACGATCCTAAGAAATGTGGAAGTGAATAATTCCACAGCTTCATTAAGTGGCAGACATTTGAGTGTACTCAAGTTAGTATTACGCAAAATGTCATGAAAGATATTTGGGGAGAAGTGGGATAAATCTCGGGTGTACCTATATTGATGTATATTTGGTATAGTGGTGGGCTTACATCTTATGAATGCTGGAGAGTGGTCACTTATACTATTTGGGAGTGTACCAGAGATTTTAAATCATAAATGTGTAACGCAAAGTATTGCAATACTGCAATATTAAAGATTAAGCAGCAGGATAAAATCACATGATTGTAAACTGAATGAAAGTGATTTAAAGTGATTTACTTTGTTTTATTTTTATTTTATTTTGAATTTGTTAACCAGGGTAAAGTACTGATCCCATTGGACTCATTTTGATCTCAGACTGGGGACGCGTGTTTTAATGGGCTCTTGATACATGAAGTCTTGGACATTAGTTGCTCTTTCAGGTTACATAAAAACAAACAATTGCCTGAGGCCTCGGTGTACTGTTTGGGTGTCTTTTCTGGTCCCTTCTCTCTTCTCCAATATTATGTGACTGTAGAGCTGACATACCTTACTTTGGGTTATAGAAGGTTTGCTCCTCATGTAGGGATGGAGGAGAGCTTTCTTCAGTGCAAAAAAAAATCATGCTATCCCATTACTTTTAAAGTAATTAGCAGCTTTCAAGATTGCAGAAATGAACACTTGTGATGCAAGGGATTGTGTTCTTATCTCTTACAGCAGACAATTTGGATAGGTATTAATGTAACTCTGTAGCCAAACAGTGGTCATTTTGTATTACGGGGTAGAACACTGACCTCTGTGGATCTTTTTCAGACTCAGCCTGGGAGTGGTATCTTGTTAAGTGACTTGCTCAGAGTCACAGAGTTAGGTCATGGAGGCTGATGGAATCAAACCTTGCACCACTGGATCACAGGAAACATCTTGTTAACAGCATCTTAATCCTCTAAGCCAACTGCCAGAAGTATGAAATATTTAAAATTCCATTTACCTGGAATATTAGCATTATAAGACAATGCAGAAAAAAGTTTGAAAACCTTTGCTTTAATGAAACAGGGTTTAAAAACCCCTTATATATATGCTCCACCTGATAGTAGAAAAAACTAGTAGAATCAAAAGGCCTTACAACTATATGGTCTTAAAATCTGCATTTTTTTTTTGTTTCAGTCTGAAGATTTTTTCAAAAATATATTACCTCAAGTATAGCCAGCTTACTTTATTCAGCCTGTTAGGTAAAGAAGTGTTGTTTTTTTCTTATTTTCTTAAATAAAAGCAATATATTGTGTAGTATGTAGTATGCAAGAAAAATAAGAAAAAATAAGATATGTACAGAGAAAGAGGAAGAAAAAAAGAAAGAAGCCAGATAACACCTTACATCGCTTGTCATTCTTTGTAGCATTAATAGATGTTTCTGTATATGTTATTACATGCTATATGTGAGTTTAATGCCTATAAGTGAAGGTAAGTAAGATAAAAAAGAGGTTGAAGACAAAAAAAGTTGAAAAAATAAAGCTAACATGTACTGTATTTCCATTAGCATTTACTCGATGTAGTCCTAATTGGGCTTTTGGAGTTCTTTATTAAATAAAATCTACAAATATAGATTTCCCACAGTTCTCATGTTGCAGTTAGTTTCATTATGAAAGCCCTTCTAATTCTATCACGTATCATTTCAGCCCCTAATTTCCAAGGAGCACTGCTTGGCTATGAACTACTTTTCCCAACAGGCAAAGAGAAAAGCATTAAATGCCTCCATGGGGATTGCAGTACGTACTTTGTAGCATTTTCCATGTAGAGTGGTTATGGGACAGAGTTAAAGCAGTATACTAGGTTCAGCACTTTATTCGTTACATAAATGTCAAGTCTTTCGCTTGCACTGCTGCAGAAGGACTGATAGGGACAAGAGCTTCAAATTAAAGTGAAACATTGTTATTATCGCATAATGTGCAGCTGGCAGGGAGAGAGTTCCCAATCCCCTTCTCGAGTAGTCAGGAGTAGAATCAGTAGGCTTGGTTAAAATGTGTTCTATCAGTTTCTCTGGTTGTTCTATATGTCAACATGTGCAAATGTAGAGCAATACAGGTGAACATCTATAGTTATGACAAACAGCTGGGAAATAAAGAAGTGATGGCTGAATAAATGAATGCAAAAATTCACCAAGTTAAGCAGAGAACACATAAAAATGATGAGGTAATTTCACGAAAATTATGAGTGCAGTGTACATTTAAAGTGAATCAATGACAGGAGCTTCTTGCATTAGTGTACTGACAGAACTGTCCGGCCCTCAGATTTGTCATATCTAATTTTAACTGTCTCAAAGAGACTGACTGCAGGTAATCATGAGCTTGGAACAGAACAGTAATGCCTATGTATAGCGAGCTGTCGTATGCTAAGGGATAATGTCACGGGAGAAGGCCAGATATATTAGTATGGTACTCTAGTTACATCCCTTAGCTTAGATTAAGTATTTTTTTTATCATGAATACATAATGTATTACTGTGGTCTTTATGACTTCATAGATGTGAACCCAGCATTTCAGCCCAGTATCCTTCAGAACAAAGGTCTAACAGGTATCTTTATGTCTGTCTATTTTTGTCTATCTTTCTATCAGTCTGTCAGTCTGTCTGTTTGTACACCTGTGTCAGTACAAGTGTAGTTCATATCACCTCGAATAAACGAAAAAACAATCCCAAATTTTACTTCGTATTTTGGTGTTTCCTTGGATCCTTCAGCTGCCTTCTTAAGGTGTTTTTGGAGTTAGTTCATATCACTTCATCAGATATCGAAACTAGGCAATGGATATGTAGCATGTTCTTGTCTGGTTTAGGCTATTGACTTATGAAATTGGCAGACATTATGAAAAATCATGGACCATGCTATGGCAGGTCATGTGACCTGAGCCCAGTATCAGGCAGGTAGCATCCATACCAGGGCTGCATAACAAAGTATCTAATATGCTTACATTATAAATAGGAAGGAAATGGGGTGATAGGACTTGCAGAAAGTGGGAGGAGCAAGCAGAGGAACACACAGAAGAGCAATGGGAAGGGAAAAGTGCCATGAGTGAGGGAAAGTAGGGATTTTTTTATGGGACTGGTGTCCTTTTTTATATTTAATTAAGAAGACTGCAGTGGGAGGGGAGCAGAGGAACGGTGTGGGTAGGTAGCAGAGGCAGACATACAGATCTATAGCACAGAAAGAGATCGACAAAAGATGTGCTGTTATGAAAAGGGGAGCCACAAAGGAGATAGGTACATAGATAGACAGAAGTTGGACAAATGGTTGTGGGGAGGACTGACTTCAAACTGGGCAGGACTAAGTGACACACAAGGAAGGAGAGTACCATGATGGTCGATAGGGTGAGTTGGGGACCAGCTATCTGGCTATGCAACAACGAGCCCAACAAGAAGTTAGCTACCTCCATAACTATCTCTTGGCTAGGCCTAGATAACCATGGTTCTATATTAGATAATCAAACTTTCAAA
Organism: Protopterus annectens; assembly: GCF_019279795.1. Taxonomy (NCBI): domain Eukaryota; kingdom Metazoa; phylum Chordata; order Ceratodontiformes; family Protopteridae; genus Protopterus; species Protopterus annectens. The sequence continues at coordinate 157,833,641 of NC_056746.1, read as the reverse complement.
AGTTCATGTGCCATATGGTCAATACCATATGATCGGATTTTTGAAAGTTCGAACGTTTTAATGGAGATCTCCGTACAGCACGGAATAGGAAGATTTCCATTTTCTGCACTGTAGTGTGATCTTGGAATTGGTATATTTAAAGACCGGGTGGTGTGGGAGTGCATGGGGGCTTCCCCCCCTTCTTAAAATGTTCAGGTAGGTTATTTGTGTAGTTTTTTTTTATTAGATATTCGAACTTAAGTTTGATCATATAGTGTTGACTATATGACAGTCGAACTTTTGAAAGTTCGATTATCTAATATAGACCAGATAACCATAGCCTGGTGGTTTGGGGAATGCAGCTATGTGACTTTGCATGTTACATGGGGATGCACTCCAGGATGCCAATCCACATATCAAGCTACTGGTCAACAGCAGTTTGCACCACCCTCTACATCTTCTAATTCTTGTCCACCAACCAGGAAAAACAATACAAAATGTCTCCAGTAAGCCATCCAGGTTGCCTCATACAAGATGACCTTCATCACCCAACAATGAGGCCAGCCTGAAGACTGCTGGGGACACAGGAGGTATTCACAAAGATGGTGCAGGTCATTGTGAGTGCCACCTCTCCACATCTGCCTTGCGGATGAAACCGCAGGAAAAGCAATGAACATAAAGGGAGAGAACCAAAACAAAACAGGATAAATAATAAAATAAAGAAGATGACAGTTAAAAAGTGAACAGGATAAAAAACAATTATTAGTTCAGTTGTACTATAACTTTGTACTACAGGCCCTGGAAGGAAAAAATGTAGTTATTACAGCATTGCAAAAATGCAGGCAGTATTCAGGTCTAGAGCACCGCTATGGTAGAAGTGGAATAATGGTGCTGGATATAATGTGAGGTGCCCTGTTACTGATATGTAGAATACTGAAAGAATGTATCAAAGCTAACCAGAGTGCACATATGCACGCAAGTGTGTATGTGTGCAATGGACAATGAAGCTAGGAAGAAATAGCAAGAATGTAAAAATGAATTGCACAGCTCTGTGGAGGTAAGAGGATGTGAGTAGGTATCCTTCACTGTGTGGCAAATGCCTGAATGTGTGGCATAGGCTGGCACCGTACTACATATAACATGCCACAGAATGCAAACAGGAATGCATAAGGAACACATCATCCTATGGTAATTCCACACCTTTAGAACTGTAAAATCAGGAGCAATACTACTCAAAACCCCAGCATTTAGATACCCAAGTAGTTCTGCATGCTAGCACAATGACGGGTGATGGAATGGGCATCAATACAGTAAGACCTGTCAGGCAGGTAAAGGCAGCGCACAATACTTGGCATGTCACATTAAGCAGGAAAGGGCAGTGTACAATAAATGACATGACACATCAGGCAGGACAAGGCAGAACACAATACCTGGCATGACACGTCAAGCAGGAAAGGGCAGTGTACAATAAATGACATGACACATCAGGCAGGACAAGGCAGAACACAATACCTGGCATGACACGTCAAGCAGGAAAGGGCAGTACACAATACCTGGCATCACACATCAAGCAGGAAAGGGCAGTGCACAATAAATGACATGACACATCAGGCAGGACAAGGCAGAACACAATACCTGACATGACATGTCAGTCAGGAAAGGGCAGCGCACAGTACCTGACATGATACATCAGGCAGGAAAGGGCAGCGCACAATACCTGACATGACACATCAGGCAGGAAAGGGCAGTGCACAATACCTGACATGACACATCAGACAGGAAAGGGCAGTGCACAATAAATGACATGACACATCAGGCAAGAAAAGACAGAACACAATACCTGACATGACATGTCAGTCAAGAAAGGGCAGCGCACAGTACCTGACATGATACATCAGGCAGGAAAGGACAGCGCACAATACCTGACATGACACGTCAGACAAGAAAGGGCAGTGCACAATACCTGACATGACACATCAGGCAGGAAAAGGCAGAACACAATAGCTGGCATGACATGTCAGGCAGGAAAGGGCAGCGCACAGTACCTGACATGATACATCAGGCAGGAAAGGGCAGCACACAATACCTGACATGACACGTCAGGAAGGAAAGGACAGTGCACAATACCTGACATGACACGTCAGGAAGGAAAGGACAGCGCACAATACCTGACATGACACGTCAGACAAGAAAGGGCAGTGCACAATACCTGACATGACACGTCAGGAAGGAAAGGACAGTGCACAATACCTGACATGACACATCAGGAAGGAAAGGACAGTGCACAATACCTGACATGACACGTCAGGAAGGAAAGGACAGCGTACAATACCTGACATGACACGTCAGACAAAAAAGGGCAGTGCACAATACCTGACATGACACATCAGACAGGAAAGGGCAGCACACAATAAATGACATGACATATCAGGCAGGAAAAGCAGAACACAATACCTGGCATGACATGTCAGGCAGAAAAGGGCAGCACACAGTACCTGACATGATACATCAGGCAGGAAAGGGCAGTGCACAATACTTGACATGACACACATGACACATCAGATAGGAAAGGGCAGCACACAATAAATGACATGACATGTCAGGCAGGAAAAGGCAGAACACAATACCTGACATGACATATCTGGCAGGAAAGGGCAGCGCACAATACTTGACATGACACATCAGGCAGGAAAGGGCAGCACACAATACCTGTCATGACACGTCAGGCAGTAAAGGGCAGCGCACAATACCTGACATGACACGTCAGGAAGGAAAGGGCAGTACACAATACCTGACATGACACATCAGGAAGGAAAGGGCAGCGCACAGTACCTGACATAACACATCTGGCAGGAAAGGGCAGGGCACAATACCTGACATGACACTTCAGGTGGGAAAGGGCAGCGCACAGTACCTGACATGACACGTCAGGCAGTAAAGGACAGCTCACAATACCTGAAATAACACATCAGGCAGGAAAGGGCAGGGCACAATACCTGACATGAGATGTCAGGCAGGAAAGGGCAGTACACAATACCTGACATGAGATGTCAGGCAGGAAAGGGCAGCGCACAATACCTGACACGACACATCTGGCAGGAAAGGACAGCTCACAATACCTGACATGACACATCAGGCAGGAAAGGGCAGTGCACAATACCTGACATAACACATCAGGCAGGAAAAGGCAGGGCACAATACCTGACATGACACGTCAGGCAGGAAAGGGCAGTGCACAATACCTGACATAACACATCAGGCAGGAAAAGGCAGGGCACAATACCTGACATGACACATCAGGCAGGAAAGGGCAGTGCACAATACTTGACATGACACATCAGGCAGGAAATGACAGTGCACAATATCTGACATAACACATCAGGCAAGAAAAGGCAGGGCACAATACCTGACATGACACGTCAGGCAGGAAAGGGCAATGCACAATACTTGACATGACACATCAGGCAGGAAAGGGCAGTGCACAATATCTGACATGACACGTCAGGCAGGAAAAGGCAGGGCACAATACCTGGCATGACACATTAGGCAGGAAAGGACAGCGCAGAATACTTGACATGACACTTCAGGCAGGAAATGACAGTGCACAATATCTGACATAACACATCAGGCAAGAAAAGGCAGGGCACAATACCTGACATAACACATCAGGCAGGAAATGACAGTGCACAATATCTGACATAACACATCAGGCAGGAAAGGGCAGTGCACAATACCTGACATGACACATCAGGCAAGAAAAGACAGAACACAATACCTGACATGACATGTCAGTCAAGAAAGGGCAGCGCACAGTACCTGACATGATACATCAGGCAGGAAAGGACAGCGCACAATACCTGACATGACACGTCAGACAAGAAAGGGCAGTGCACAATACCTGACATGACACATCAGACAGAAAAGGGCAGCACACAATAAATGACATGGCATATAAGGCATGAAAAGGCAGAACACAATACCTGACATGACATGTCAGGCAGGAAAGGGCAGCGCACAGTACCTGACATGATACATCAGGCAGGAAAGGGCAGTGCACAATACCTGACATGACACGTCAGGAAGGAAAGGACAGTGCACAATACCTGACATGACACGTCAGGAAGGAAAGGACAGTGCACAATACCTGACATGACACGTCAGGAAGGAAAGGACAGTGCACAATACCTGACATGACACGTCAGGAAGGAAAGGACAGCGCACAATACCTGACATGACACGTCAGACAAGAAAGGGCAGTGCACAATACCTGACATGACACATCAGACAGGAAAGGGCAGCACACAATAAATGACATGACATGTCAGGCAGGAAAGGGCAGCACACAGTACCTGACATGATACATTAGGCAGGAAAGAGCAGTGCACAATACTTGACATGACACGTCAGGAAGGAAAGGGCAGTGCACAATATCTGACATGACACATCAGATAGGAAAGGGCAGCACACAATACCTGACATGACATATCTGGCAGGAAAGGGCAGCTCACAATACTTGACATGACACCTCAGGCAGGAAAGGGCAGCACACAATACCTGTCATGACACGTCAGGCAGTAAAGGGCAGCGCACAATACCTGACATGACACGTCAGGATGGAAAGGGCAGTACACAATACCTGACATGACACATCAGGAAGGAAAGGGCAGTGCACAATACCTGACATGACACGTCAGGAAGGAAAGGGCAGTACACAATACCTGACATGACACATCAGGAAGGAAAGGGCAGTGCACAGTACCTGACATAACACATCTGGCAGGAAAGGGCAGGACACAATACCTGACATGACACTTCAGGTGGGAAAGGGCAGCGCACAGTACCTGACATGACACGTCAGGCAGGAAAGGGCAGGGCACAATACCTGACGTGAGATGTCAGGCAGGAAAGGGCAGCGCACAATACCTGACACGGCACATCTGGCAGGAAAGGACAACTCACAATACCTGACATGACACATCAGGCAGGAAAGGGCAGTGCACAATACCTGACATAACACATCAGGCAGGAAAAGGCAGGGCACAATACCTGACATGACACATCAGGCAGGAAAGGGCAGTGCACAATACCTGACATAACACATCAGGCAGGAAAAGGCAGGGCACAATACCTGACATGACACGTCAGGCAGGAAGGGCAGTGCACAATACTTGACATGACACATCAGGCAGGAAATGACAGTGCACAATATCTGACATAACACATCAGGCAAGAAAAGGCAGGGCACAATACCTGACATGACACGTCAGGCAGGAAAGGGCAATGCACAATACTTGACATGACACATCAGGCAGGAAAGGGCAGTGCACAATATCTGACATGACACGTCAGGCAGGAAAAGGCAGGGCACAATACCTGACATGACACATTAGGCAGGAAAGGACAGCGCAGAATACTTGACATGACACTTCAGGCAGGAAAGGGCAGTGCACAATATCTGACATAACACATCAGGCAGGAAAAGGCAGGGCACAATACCTGACATGACACATCAGGCAGGAAAGGGCAGTGCACAATACCTGACATAACACATCAGGCAGGAAAAGGCAGGGCACAATACCTGACATGATACATCAGGCATGAAAGGGCAGTGCACAATACCTGACATGACACATCAGGCAGGACAAGGCAGAACACAATACCTGACATGACATGTCAGTCAGGAATGGGCAGCGCACAGTACCTGACATGATACATCAGGCAGGAAAGGGCAGCGCACAATACCTGACATGACACATCAGGCAGGAAAGGGTAGTGCACAATACCTGACATGACACATCAGACAGGAAAGGGCAGTGCACAATAAATGACATGACACATCAGGCAAGAAAAGACAGAACACAATACCTGACATGACATGTCAGGGAGAAAAGGGCAGTGCACAGTACCTGACATGATACATCAGGCAGGAAAGGGCAGTGCACAATACGTGACATGACACGTCAGGAAGGAAAGGGCAGCACACAATAAATGACATGGCATATAAGGCAGGAAAAGGCAGAACACAATAGCTGGCATGACATGTCAGGCAGGAAAGGGCAGCGCACAGTACCTGACATGATACATCAGGCAGGAAATGGCAGTGCACAATACCTGACATGACACGTCAGGAAGGAAAGGACAGTGCACAATACCTGACATGACACATCAGGAAGGAAAGGACAGTGCACAATACCTGACATGACACGTCAGGAAGGAAAGGACAGTGCACAATACCTGACATGACACGTCAGGAAGGAAAGGACAGTGCACAATACCTGACATGACACGTCAGACAAGAAAGGGCAGCACACAATAAATGACATGACATATCAGGCAGGAAAAGCAGAACACAATACCTGGCATGACATGTCAGGCAGAAAAGGGCAGCACACAGTACCTGACATGATACATCAGGCAGGAAAGGGCAGTGCACAATACTTGACATGACACGTCAGGAAGGAAAGGGCAGTGCACAATATCTGACATGACACGTCAGGAAGGAAAGGACAGCGCACAATACCTGACATGACACGTCAGATAGGAAAGGGCAGCACACAATACCTGACATGACACATCAGGCAGGAAAGGGCAGCACACAATACCTGTCATGACACGTCAGGCAGTAAAGGGCAGCGCACAATACCTGACATGACACGTCAGGAAGGAAAGGGCAGTACACAATACCTAACATGACACATCAGGAAGGAAAGGGCAGGGCACAATACCTGACATGATACATCAGGCAGGAAAGGGCAGCACACAATACCTGTCATGACATGTCAGGCAGTAAAGGGCAGTGCACAATACCTGACATGACACGTCAGGAAGGAAAGGGCAGTACACAATACCTGACATGACACATCAGGAAGGAAAGGGCAGGGCACAATACCTGACATGATACATCAGGCAGGAAAGGGCAGCACACAATACCTGTCATGACACGTCAGGCAGTAAAGGGCAGCGCACAATACCTGACATGACATGTCAGGAAGGAAAGGGCAGTACACAATACCTGACATGACACATCAGGAAGGAAAGGGCAGTGCACAGTACCTGACATAACACATCTGGCAGGAAAGGGCAGCACACAATACCTGTCATGACACGTCAGGCAGTAAAGGGCAGCGCACAATACCTGACATGACACGTCAGGAAGGAAAGGGCAGTACACAATACCTGACATGACACATCAGGAAGGAAAGGGCAGTGCACAGTACCTGACATAACACATCTGGCAGGAAAGGGCAGGGCACAATACCTGACATGACACTTCAGGTGGGAAAGGGCAGCGCACAGTACCTGACATGACACGTCAGGCAGGAAAGGGCAGGGCACAATACCTGACATGAGATGTCAGGCAGGAAAGGGCAGCGCACAATACCTGACACGACACATCTGGCAGGAAAGGACAACTCACAATACCTGACATGACACATCAGGCAGGAAAGGGCAGTGCACAATACCTGACATAACACATCAGGCAGGAAAAGGCAGGGCACAATACCTGACATGACACGTCAGGCAGGAAAGGGCAGTGCACAATACCTGACATAACACATCAGGCAGGAAAAGGCAGGGCACAATACCTGACATGACACGTCAGGCAGGAAAGGGCAGTGCACAATACTTGACATGACACATCAGGCAGGAAATGACAGTGCACAATATCTGACATAACACATCAGGCAAAAAAAGGCAGGGCACAATACCTGACATGACATGTCAGGCAGGAAAGGGCAATGCACAATACTTGACATGACACATCAGGCAGGAAAGGGCAGTGCACAATATCTGACATGACACGTCAGGCAGGAAAAGGCAGGGCACAATACCTGACATGACACATTAGGCAGGAAAGGACAGCGCAGAATACTTGACATGACACTTCAGGCAGGAAAGGGCAGTGCACAATATCTGACATAACACATCAGGCAGGAAAAGGCAGGGCACAATACCTGACATGACACATCAGGCAGGAAAGGGCAGTGCACAATACCTGACATAACACATCAGGCAGGAAAAGGCAGGGCACAATACCTGACATGATACATCAGGCATGAAAGGGCAGTGCACAATACCTGACATGACACATCAGGCAAGAAAGGGCAGTGCACAATACCTGACATAACACATCAGGCAGGAAAAGGCAGGGCACAATACCTGACATGATACATCAGGCATGAAAGGGCAGTGCACAATATCTGACATAACACTTCAGGCAGGAAAAGGCAGGGCACAATACCTGACATGAGATGTCAGGCAGGAAAGGGCAGTGCACAATACCTGATATGACACATTAGGCAGGAAAAGGCAGTGCACATGACACTGCTACAGCTAAGGTCAGTACATTTTGCAAGAGGATGAGACTCTTGTGAATAAATGTCAACAGTAAAAATGTTACCACGGTTACACATGCATTTATTAGTTATAAAGCAAATTAGAATCAGCAATGCAAATCAGAACATTGTACTGCAGAAGTGATATGAAAATGTAAGGCAGCAGTAAATGACACATACAGTGATGCCTGGTTAGTCTTGCCTGTCTCCTCAGGCAGGTTGTCCTGCTTTCCCCAATCTCTGCAAGAGCTGATAGAGAAAAAAAACAGGTAGAAACCTATTAAAGAGCACAGCAAACCTTTGGACATTAGAAACAGTTTCTAGTTTGATTATGCTGATTTTAGTAAGATAAACAAGTACTTAGACATGCTTATTGAAGTACTCAGGAACTGTCTCTTTTCCTAACCTCTTTTTATTGAACAAGGTCAGGGTGTCACCTCTTTAGATCCCTGTAAAAGGGTTGGCACTGCTGTCTAGGCTGGGTGGTGCTCACATCATCCTTCACCTCCCTGGAAAGTGAGTGAGTGGCAGGCATCCAGCTTGTACTGGAAGCCCTCAGATAAATCTCCCAGTAGGCATTCTGCTGGTACAGATGTAGTAGCTAGAAAAATATCTTTGTTTCTTGCTACAACATGTATGAACCCTTCCAAAAGCCATAGTCAGGAGGCAAATGGCAGATGAGCCACATAGATACATGGCATTTAGGTCATGTGACATGCATCAGTGGGTGAAATGGCAAAGAGAAGCAGCCAATGCCAATGTGCAGTAGCACAACCACAACAGACATGCATAGAGGAGTATGTAAGTTGCTTCCCAACATGCATAATGACATGGATCTGCCAGCATATACACAGTATTGCTCCATGGTAGTGTACCACTATCCATGCCACCAATGTGTCATTGTGCCACTAAAGGCCACTTGATGGGTTTCCAAAAACTGAAAACGTAATTAAAATGGATCTGCCTGGAAATAACTAGACTGTATCACAAACTATCATGCATGTGCATGGGCAGGCATGGGCCTCAGTGCATGACACAGAGAAGGTATCTTGCTGTTTTGTGAGTGTGATTCAGAAACCTTTCAACAAAATTATTTTATTAGCACAATCACTGCACTACAATGCCTATAATAACCAATATGGACAAAAATGAATATTTAAAGAAAAAACTTGCACATTTCTTTTTTGGTTGGTAGTTTTTCTCTTTATTTGAGTAATATAGTATACAACTATTTCTCAGACAGTTTGCGATAAACACTTCTAAAAGATATTACTGAACTTAGAAACATTCCTTTTTCTAGTTTAAGAAAAATATTAATACATTCCACCCGAGAACTGGATGTCACAATTTTGACATTTTTTACATTTTCCTACCACATCACACACATAACTATGCATTGTCTTGATGCTAGTGGGCTGAGAGCCCAGCAAATCATGTTAGCTTCAAATTCATATCAAAAACTAATCTGAAAAATATTTAATTACTTCTGCCAAATAGGCAAGTTAGCAAAAGGGTTCTTCAAGCTAGAATTATGACAACAAGATTACAGGTAAACAGAAGTCAAGCCATACAAGCAAATTTTCTAACAAACAAAGAAAGTGAAGTAGAGAGAATGAAATACTTATAAATTTTTATTTCAAAAGCATTCCTTTCAATCTCATAAATTCCTTATTGCATGAAAGTGTACATATCCTTGGCGTAAGTAAATATTCATAAAGTCTTTTCACAGTGCAGAGAATTTTAATGTTATTCTGACAATTTCAAACAAACACGAACATTCAAACAAACCAGAAAAAAAAACGTCATTGAATATATATGTATAATTCTTGGATGTATCAAACTGCACACTGTTTTTTTTTTATTACTTGTTTTCAAGCCATGACTCCTTCTATTAAATCAATAAAACACAGTGCTATTAATATGCGGCAGTTGCTTGACTGGGTGTGAAAGCAACTTCATGTTATGGCTTTATATCAACCTATACCTGCGCACACAGTTTGCACAAAACAGACACTGCTTTCATATCTTATTCCTTAATCAATGTTACAATTTGTCCTTGGACTAACCTACACTGCCATCATTGTCAGTAAACGTATCAGATACTGCTGCTACCTTTCCTGATAGTACATACGAAAAAAAGTGGCAAACAGTATCCCAATCCTCACACCTTGAGAGGCATTTAGGGAAAGCCTGATACAGGACTCCATCTTCCAGCTGAGGATTGCATTTACACTAAAATAAAGGTGCGTAAAAATAAGTAGAATGTTGTCATTAGTCTTCAAAGCAGAGCATTAGCATGCGTTCATTGAATATGCATGCTACTTATCATACTCATTTAATATGTATGATGCTCATCAATACTCATTGAATATGCATGCTTCTCATCATACTCATTTAATATGCATGATGCTCATCAATGCTCATTGAATATGCATGCTACTCATCATACTCATTTAATATGCATGATGCTCATCAATGCTCATTGAATATGCATGCTACTCATCATACTCATTTAATATGCATGATACTCATCAATGCTCATTGAATATGCATGCTACTCATCATGCACTCATTGAATATGCATGATGCTCATCAATGCTCATTGAATATGCATGCTGCTCATCATGCACTCATAGGTTCATAGGTTCATAGGTAAGTACTAGGCTATTGGCCCTAGGGCCTATACAAGCCTAGCCAAACAAGGTTCCCTGGCTTTGGCCACCCAAGAAAATTATTTTCCTGTGCCCCTGTCAAGCAGCACCACAGCAGTGATCCCCAGGGTGAATTTCCTATTTCCCATCCAGTTGTCAAGAGTTCCTCTTAAAGAGGGCTAATGAGGAGCTCTGCTTGACATGAATGGGCAGCCTATTCCAGAGCAAGGGAATTCTCTGGGACAGGAATCTATTCTTCCATCATGTTCTGTTTATTGTGGTGACAAGGTTTAGGTCCCTGTAGCATGTGGCTTGGAGAGATTGGGATTTCTTTAAGTGTAGCATGTCCATCAGGTCTGGGTTATACATGGCTTTGTATGTTAGGTAGAGGTTGCCACAGAGTTGGCGATATGCGATGTAGTAGAGCTGGGTTTTTTTGAGACAGTTGGCATATGGCATCTGTTTAAGGCCAGTAATCCTCTTAGTGAGGTATTTCTGTGGCCTTTCCAGCTGTTGCAGATGTCTTGCAAGGCACATGCCAAACAGGGCGTTGTACTCTATGATGAGTCTAATAAGGGATGAATAGAGAGGAACGATGACCTCTCTTTTTCTGGCAGAGAACTCCTTTGTGATGAGGTGTGCCACATAGAAAGATTTCCTGACTAGTGTGTCAATGTGATTATCAAAGGAGAGAATACTATCCACCTGTGTCCCAAGGTCTCTTATCACACTTTCAGTGCTTAGTAGGCTACCGCCTATGTGGTAGTTCATGGGTATGGTATTTTTTCCAAAGGGGATGACAGTGCACTTCTTGGCATTGAGCTTAAGGCTATGACTCTGACACCAAGCATTAGTCTCAGTGAGGCCTCTTTGTAGAATGTACACATCCTTAGATGAATTGATTATGGCTCCTACTTTGCAGTCATCTGGGAATTTCATTAGCCAGAGAACACCTGTATTAGCCTGGACTTCAGAGAAGTAGATACCGAACAGAAGAGAACCTAGGACTGAACCCTGTGGTACTCCGCTTGTCACTGGTCTGAAGTCGGATTTGGAGTCGGCTACTTTCACTGTCTGGGTTCTGTCAGTGAGCCAGTTGGCAAGCCATCTTGTGACATAGAGATTTATGCCCAGTCCAGTGAGTTTATCTATAATGACAGAGTGGGGGATTGTGTCGAAAGCCCTGGTGAGGTCAACCTTACCCTCATCTATGGCTCTGGTGACTGCCTCAAAGAAGTCAATCAGTTTCAGGAAGCATGATCTATCCTTCACAAACCCAAACTGAGTGGGGTCCAGAGTTTGGAGGTTATCTATGTCTTTGTTTATAAGCTTTAGGATGATGTGTTTCATGGCCCTGCAGACCAGGTTCATCAGGCTAATGGGGCGGTAGTTCTCAGGGTCTGTGGTGGTACCCTTTTTGTGGAGTGGGATAACTGTCACTGTGTGCCATTCCATAGGCACAAAGCCTGAAGTGAGGTTATGGTTGAACATGGTACTTGGGTGGGGGTGCCAGTTCGTTCTGTCGTTCATGCAGAATGCAGCCTGGGATGTTGTCCAGTCCCATGGATGCTGTGTTCTTGGCTTTGGAGTATGCAGTCTTTACCTGTGCAGCCATGATTTCAGGGGCTTTGGAATCTTCCAATATGGGGATGCGCCCTTTGGGGGTTGAGGTGGGTGAATTTAATACTGAACCTGTCTGCCAAGATGTTGGCAATATCAGTTGGTTCGGTAAATGTAGTGCCATTGTGTTGTAGTTCAGAGTAGATCATTGAATATGCATGCTGCTCATCATGCGCTCATTGAATATGCATGCTGCTCATCATATGCTCATTGAATATGCATACTGCTCATCATGCGCTCATTGAATATGCATGCTGCTCATCACACTTACCCATTTAAAGCACTGTTTTGTGGCCAGCAGGAGTGTTGGCGGCCATTATTAGACAAGAATGTGTTTAATATTCATGTATATCATAAACACTAATGTAAAAGCACTCCAAATACACAGGTAACAAAATATAACACAGACCTAATGACCTAATAACATTGTCTTATTTCAAAGTCTCCATTTGTAAATGGAGCACATCTACTACATGATTTTACTGGGCATGCACACAAGACATTACAGCGAACACTGCCATAACAACAAGTAAACAGCACAAACACATAAGAAAGCATCTGAACACATGCCTAATCACACTTTATGATGATTTAGCATCATGTCATACAGTAAGAAATGTTATGTAAGTCCCCATGTCCTATAAAGCTTTATAGTATGAAGAAACAATTACGGTAATACATAAATGTTTGAAGGAAGACATGTAATGCAATGCCTTCTTATTTAGAAATCAAGTAATGCCTGTGAACAATTAATGACATACTTAACATTTGCACCTTTCAGATGTGAAAACATGCCAGGACAGGTATCAGAAAAATGAGTATCAGTCTGTCAAGAGACAGAAATAGGTATACTGTGTGTGTCATGATGAACACACTGGAAGGGCTTACAGCACTTCTTTATTGTAATGAGTATGAATCCCTAACATGGAGGGTGATACCTTAAAAATGCTGACCTCTGACTGTGCAATAAATACTTCCTTTGCCTACGCCACTGCAGTCTGACCCAATTATGTGACAAAAAGATGATACCAGATTTGAACCCCTGCCTATCATGCTACACACTCTACAGAGCTGTGCCACATGACATAACAATGGATCTTGTCTCAAATAAGTGAAATTAATATGTGAAGTAATAAAGGACTTTTAAGGATAATTTATACAATATACTTTTATCAGAATATGACAAAGAGGTAACTATATTAATGTTCACACAACTCTGGGCAGTGCAATATCAGTGTTGCTTGGCCAAAGAACCCGGTCCTGTTGTTTTTTACAACAACATTGTCCCAGAATTGAAACACACTGTATTTGTGTATATATGACATGCAAGACATTACTGAATGCATGTGACACAGGAGCATTCACACCATGACATTTGCAGAACAACTGTTTCACTAGCAGGAAATTACAAAATAACATTATATTTCTTACAACAAAGTAGAAAATGAGAATAATACATGCAGTGTTATTTGTGTGGCGTCAGTACATTCATAGAAAGCTGCAGCTTACTGGAAATGAACAGAAAACTGTGTAATTCCACCAGTTAACAACATGTGCATGAATTACATGCGTCACAGCGGATGCCTTAACAAAGCTGTGAGACTCCACTTATGTGAAGTCATTACATCATAAGATTGTGTTGTAATTTGTATGAGATAATAGGGCTGGGGGAGGTTTCTCCCACTGTTATTGTACATATTATAACAGCTGTGGTTGTCATTTGTGCATCACAGCATTAGGACACACAATGCTTAGAGTCAGTCAATGTAGGTTTTGAGCACCTGACTTTTTGACAGCAGAAGCTACATGGTATTGGGAAGAATGAGTGTGCTACTCTGCAAGTGGTGCTACAATTGTGAGATATTTCAGTCTTTGAAGCAGTGGCACCATGGTTTGCTACAAGGGGTATGTGTGCATGTAATTTCTTTAAAAGACTGTTACTATATGTGTCTTCCTCACACAACATTGCCTGTTGTTAGTCACTCCCAAACACACATGATGTGTAATGCAGTTGTCACTGTGATGTGCGAATGGCAATTATGCACAATGTGTGGATGATCAGCCTCATGATATGCTGTTTTACAATTGTGACGGTTCACATTTGAATGGACGACATCACCATTCTTTCATATGTTGATGTTCTTCTAAAAAGGTATGAAGGTGGTTGAAGGGCACAGTAGCACTACAAAGATACACATACTGCATGCATTGCAAACCTTCTCTACATGGAACAACAGACAAACACACATGCACAGTAGTCAGTCATAGCTGGATTCAAACCTTCTCCCTCTGAACTTACACAGACTAGACAGGACAGTATCAACAGCCAGAACCATGTGATACCTCATATGACCACTGTGATGTAGCTCATTTTTGAAATCATGCTGTAAGCCTTGTTTTCTCAAAACTGGTGATTGCCTGGGGGTAATATAAATTTATAAGATAGTCCTCTGCCAGTAAAAATATGTCTCCTAAGTGGAAGTTTACATAAGTGGTGTTGTCACAGACACAATTGTCCATGACAGTACTGATAGTCACATTAGTTAACCAATGGAGGATTTGAATCCTCAACCAATCTAATTACACAGTGTAGAGAACACAGAATTAGCCATGAGTGCCACAAGAGAAGTTTGAGTTGTAAGGGCACAGAGTGCACTTTTGACATGATGACCTAATCAGTGTGATGCAGAGAAGATGTTTTTGGTAAAAGTAGGGTAAGAGGATGGTGGAATACTTGCCCTTGTTAAAAAGAAGGACAAAATGCAGAGGGAGCTATGTCCAAAGTTAAATGTATTTTCCTGAATGGAAGTGGACATAGCACATTTGACACTGAGGTGTTACTTACCTGTTCAATAGATCCCACTCCCAAAAACACATGCACACAAACACACACAAGTTTCCCACAGTGAGAATTGAACCTCCTACCTGTCTAGTCACACAATATAGCATACATAATATGAATTGCAAGCACCACAGGAGAAGACTGACTTTACTGATGTTAAAATGCACATTTGTATTTAGAAAAACTTTACTGTTTGCAACATCTGTTACTGTGCATCACAGGTTTTGGGGCAACTGCATATGTATGATCTGGCCAACATAACATCATTGTGCTTGTTCCATGTAATGTCATACCTCTCTGCTAAGATTTATATACTGTCCTTTGTGTATATTGTGTTACTTTAAGGGATGTGCATGTTTCACAGTATGGGGTGTCAATGACAGTCACAAATGTAAGCTGATGGATTACCAGTCAAACATTCCTGCCATTATATCACATGATGATTGCACAGAAATAGTAAACATTTCTTGTGACGCTGTCAATTGTCTTGGCTTATGCTTGCATGATGTACATTGACAATACAAACAGACACTTCTTAAATATGACAATGCACTTCTAAATAACAGTGATGGATTATGAATGAAAAGGTTACACACCATTGCAACACAAATGCAAGTGTAACCACTGGAGTGTAGACATACATTAACAGACTGACTTAACTGAATCAACATCACTCTGAAATCCAGAGACCTTGTTTTCAAAATTCAGATGTTGTTCAACCTAAACAAACAATTTGTTATAAACATGATTTTTACTTTCTTGCCTGAAGTGCAGTGCTGGCATGCTCCACTGGACTGCTGATGGCAAAGAGCACACGTGTAATCTTATCTTGAGAAGTTGAACTCAGAATGGGAATTATCAGTAGTGTTTGGTGCTCTGTGATGACTTTCACACAAATAAGCAGCATACACATATATCCATGTCTGAATCTGATGGAGTACAGAACAGATCTGTCATATGGTCATATTTCAGATGTCATGATTTACACATTTGTAATGACAGTTGCAGTTTTCCAGTCCTTGTATGTATGCTACAAGTGTATTATGATACACATGAGGGGCCAACCATGTTATTGCTGATACAAACATGGCTTATGAAAACAGTTTTGAATAAAGGAGGTTTATTTGATAGCACAAAATGGGTGTGAAGAGGTGAATAGCTGGTGACAGGAATACAGATGCAGACATACTAAAAGATTAGTTTATGGTTAATTTCTGCACATTATATATTTGTTGCATTACTGTTAGCTTTATCATCATAACTATTCAGGCAGTATCTGTATAAGGCAGTGTTCACAATAGGCTGCAAGCACATTAATACAGTGGCAGGATAATGTTATGTTAAGAAAATGTGTAGTCAGCAGGTATACCAACAGGAGTCATAACAAACATTCAAAAACACTTTGGCATGACTCTGGATTTGATCCTTGACAGTATTCCCAGACGAAATCTACAGATCTGAGTATTATCAAAACACACAACATAGGAACCCCTACTTTCAATATGGCAACAGATTGCAGAGAAGGAAAATGCATGTGTTGCACTTCATTACCCTCATGACACCTGTGTGAAGTATATTCAACTTGTTCAATAGAAGATTACCTTAAATATACATAGGCAAGAACAGTAGCACAAAGGGCATCAGAGTAATGTGGCCGAAGACAAAAACTCACAAGATGTTTCCCTAAGTTGTGTACTTCGATTTAGCCTCACTTGCAGCTGGTGGTCAGCTTCAGCCATTGCACAAATGCAGAGAGGACAAAGTGATGACACAGAAGGGGGAACAGATGTAGACAAGGGGAGAGGGAGAGGCAGGGAACAGCAGATCATGCCAGAAGTATGATAATGGTGGATCAACCCAATACGTAGGTAACAGCTACATCTAAAACAGGGTACTACAACAATAACAGTTTGGAAATGCCCAGACTTGAACCCTTGAAACTATGCAACAATCTTTCTATAGATCTGAGCATTATCTCATCATACTTCAAATGGACTCCTGCTTCCCATCCTTTAAATCTCACAACTGAAGGACAGTGTTAACCTACTGAAGAAGAAGGGGTGAAAAGAGAGACAGAGAGATGGAGAGATAAACAGCAACAGTATTTTTCCTGGGACTCTTAATTATTACCTCATTATTACTCTGTCATGCTCTATAAAATAATAAAGAACTTGCTATAGGGACGGGAAGGGGTAGAACAGCAGAACCAATATTAAGACATAAGCGGGATAAGGAGGATTACTAATTGTCCCTGATGGGGGTGAAATGTGTTTGCAATTGCTTTCTTGATGCACTTTTCAAATAATATGCAAATGAAAATGTAAATGGGCATAAATGCAGACATTTGCAGTTATAACCAGCTGATTGGAATATAAAATATCATAAAATAATAATCTGACCTACTGCTGTAATGGAACCGTTGACACTATGCAAAAACATCAGTTTACAGACACAGGAATTATCTTAACACACCACATAGGAATATCTAGTTGATTACACCCAGCAGTCTAAGAACTTTCAGAGTAATGCCTTTAGGCTGCCTTTACTCTACATTCCCTGTGCGCAGTGGATTTAAGCACATTTCCATGAGAGTAACCAGATGACTTTAAAACCTTCAGCTTTTGACATAGGAAGTTAAATGACATTCATCATCACTCAGCATTGGTGGATGGTGCCAACCTCAACACAAATGCTGAGGACAAAAAGTAAAGGCTTTTCAACAAGCCATTTCTGGCCATGTGTGTTATGTGTGATTCTACTTTTTACTAGATTAAATGTGTGGAAAAGTTGGCAAGCACAGGATAGGACAGAGAGAAAAGAATACAGGACTTTGCAGGATGGTGGTAGGAGAAGAGCTGGCTATCCACATCTTCAGAAATAAATGTGGTATGGTACATACAATTTCATAAATTTGGAGAGTCACCAAACCATGGATAGGTGACAACAACAGATTAATGTTGTATAGCCAATAGGACCAAATCAAGTGTGCAAAGATGACACATAGGCAAAGTTTAGAAGTATGCATGGGGCATATTTGTTTTTATGTGGGGCAGGTGTCCATTTTTTTAAGAGAGAGAGAGAGAGAGAGAGGAATGTTTGGGGAGCTGCTTAAGAATGAGAGGGTCGGGTAGTTGAGATAGGTTAGACAGCAGAATACTTCTAAGCCTTGCATTCAGATGTGATGCATACTTACTCCATCCCTCTCTGAGGTGAATCAGTCTCTCCTGATGAGCCCCGTGGTTTTCTGCTATCTCTGCTGCAGCTGAACTGCAGAAAATGATAATATATATATGAATGTATAATGAGTAATAGTGTTGGCTGGCTAATTAATGACATATCATAGACAGGTGAAGGGTCAGTATACCTACACAACTGAGGGATGTTTTCAGTCTTAGATTCATCTTCCCATCAGCTCAGGAGGTACTGCTTGTGCCTCTTCATGACACTGTAATGCTGATGGCATTTCTCACCAGTGCATGCAATGGCAGTTGCACTGGAGACAGGCTTGACCAAGCTGTTCCAAGCCTTAGCCTTATACTGA
Organism: Protopterus annectens; assembly: GCF_019279795.1. Classification (NCBI taxonomy): domain Eukaryota; kingdom Metazoa; phylum Chordata; order Ceratodontiformes; family Protopteridae; genus Protopterus; species Protopterus annectens. The sequence continues at coordinate 157,814,672 of NC_056746.1, read as the reverse complement.
AACCTGACATATTTTCCCTTCAGTAGCCGCCAGCTGTAGTGCTTCACCAGGAGTGTCACAAAAATCCTGGACTCCTCAATACCCCCCTTTGTGCTGTAAATGCAGCACTGTTCCTACCATTAGCAGCCATGTCTGCAGCATTCAAGCTAGAAATATGGGTCTGAACTGGTACCCAGTTCAGATCTCACATGTAATTGATTGTGTGCAAAGATGCATAGCCTTGCCACCTGCATTTGTGCAAATTGAAGCACAGCAATGGCTTGCCAGACACATTGGCACTGATTACATCAATAAGCACCTAAGGTGATAGAAATGGCAGTGAGGTTTGTTCACGTGTGATGGTTAAACTATTGAGACATGTTCCAATGTTAAACACTGATATGCTTTATGTTGTTGGTTACAATCATGGTTGTTTGGAGGAAAATGGTACGACTTGACACATATTTGGTTGCTGGGATTTACACGCTAAGATTGAGTAGTCCCACCTGGAAATTGAACCCATGAGAAAAAAGGGATAAAATGTTAAACTTTGCTTATTAGCTATCAGTGCCAAGGAAGACCTTACTTTTAATATGGTAATTAGAGATATACAAATTTAAGAATGAATGGAGTTATGCTTCAGAGATGCCTGTATGCCTATAACTTTACTTTGTCATGAGACTGCATTCCGATGTAAAAGTCATTATCTGTGTTTGGAACTACATTTCAGATCCATGCAGTTGCATGACTTGAGTAATACAAGGTGGCTTAGGTTACATACATACTAGACATGACATACTGTCATAAACAAATGGATTCTGCTATCTGTTTGAATTGTCTGAACTGCTTTTTGCCACATTTTACTGTATGTTGTACTAGTTCAGCTATAGCATAGCCCAAACTTCCTAATACACTCACCTCACTCTCATCCTCTCTAATATTTAAAAAACACCTTAGAGAGCACCTTAAAATACATTGGCTTTGCCCCTGCTCAAAGCCTGATTGAATCTACTTTTCTTCTCTCCCCTCCCCTATTTCTTTTTCTCCTGCTTCCTTAACAATTACTCCCCATATCTTATGAACAACACTACTAAATAGTTTTGCTAATGTTCTAATGCTTTAGATTTTGATTGACTTCACATGAACCCTACTAAAGCATTAAGACTTGTTTATTTCTTACTTCTACTCTAATGAAACCTTACATTGTTCACAATTTATTACATTTTTTTCTTATCATGTCTTATTATGTAATGTGAAACTAGTCATTCTTAGAATATTTTGAATGTATTAAATCACTCATGTTGGAGCTTTTCTCCTCGGGCCTCTACTGAAAAGGGATATGTATCCAGCTAGACTAGCCCGGTCAACAAGTGTAAAATAAAATAAATAAATAAAAGTTCCAGGTTTGCTGTTTCTGGGTCAGTCTGGTAACTTCTGAACATCAAATTCAAGCCACCCTTGTTGGTGAGGTTGTTCTGCACCCTTGTGGGAGGAGACTGCTGTCTGGGTCCCATCTAATTGAGGGTGATTGGACTAAAGCTCAGAGAGAGCACCCTTATTGGCTAGTTTGAGGTAAAATGATTATTTCTTGTTTTATTTAAGCTTTGCGTTTGCACTTCTTTGTGTACAGTGCACCATCGTGCACTGCCGCATAGTGGTGGTCACGATTGGTGGTTATAGATGCAAACATTTTGCTTGTTAAATTTTCCCTTAGCACTTTGCTTGTGGTCCTCCAGAAGGTTTTCATGTCCCAGTTCTACTGTCAGGTGGAACACTAAGCCTAGCCGCAGAGGTACCAACACAACTCTCACCCACTAGCCATTCTAAGTCTGACCTCTTTTCCTGACCATATAAATTTATTTAACACTATAGACAAACAATTTTCCACAGTTTCTTCAGCGAATTTGGTTAACATGGGCATCCTGAGGCAATGTAGTAACTGCCTCATTCACCGACAGCCCTCTACTCCTTGACTACACAAACTCAACATGTGAGAGGTGCAGCTATATTAAGATCCTTGAATCCATGCTCTCTTACACACCAGTCAGTACATGTGACAATGAACAGGTTGTTAGCATGCACACCTCACTTCTTATTCCACCCAAACACATATCACACATATCTACATATGCAGAGGTCCTCAGCAGAAACATACCTAAACACCAGAGACCTTTCAAACACAAACACAAGTATGCTACACATAATACTTTGTCTACAGAACACAATAAGCATAATAGCTCACGCACCAGTGTCTCACCTGTCATGCCCTTAAGGCAAAACACAAAACCAAACATATTAGTCATAAGTGATTCCATTGTGACACACACATGTCCCTGTCACCACGCTGAATAAGAAAAAGGTCACGGTTAGCTGTTTGTCAGGTGCTAGGATCCGCCATATCATACATGCACTCAAGACTCTCAACAACAAGTACAGTTATGATTCTATCATATTCCATGTTGGTTTGAATGACTTGAGACATACCTCTCCAGACTATATGGAGAGAGACATGACTGAGCTCTTGGATTATATGTCTCAGGCAAGTATGTCCCTAGCCTTAAGCACCATTTTACCTTCACCGAGGTCGATGCCTCACTACAAACAGAAAATAATTGACTTCTGTGATTGGCTTAGTTTATGGTGTCATTCTAAGGGGATCAAGTATCTGTCACCCTGGGATGACATGATCGACAGACCATGATGTTTGGCCAGAGATAGTCTTCATCTGTCTCCCCCAGGATTTCAGCTACTGGCTAAGGCTCTTGACACCCCCATAGTGCCTTTTTTAAGTGGTGTATCAAGTACAGAATTCTCCATGTAAAAATTCCATCTAAAAACAACTTCAAGGTTATGCTGCTAGATGCTAGGAGTGTTAACATGAAACTGCACTGACTGGAAGCAGTCTTCAGCTTGGAAGACATAGACATTTATGCAATCATGGAGACCTGGTTCAAGGCTGTGGAGAGCACCCCAGCCATACCAGGTTATCCCTCCTTCCACACATTCACACCACAAACTGAAGGCATAAAAACTAAAGGATGCTGTCTATCAATATTCATTAAAGATAAATACACCTGCAGATTGGTTAAACAGTGTGATTCCCTGGAGATAATTCAGGTGCAATTAAGTGTTGGTAGGCCGCCTATTCAAGTCATTGCCAGCTACAGGACCCCTCCATGAATCAGGACACCACCCACTCTGCCTATTTGGATCTAATTGAGTCTGTTAAGATACGTGCAAACACCATGGTTTTGGGTGACTTTAACTACCCCTCCATTGCCCAAAGATTCCTTGACTTCATTAACTCCAATGCCCTGGACCAGCTGGTTGACACCCCCACAAGAGGTGTCAACATCTTGGATCTGGTGCTTACCAATACTGGGGACCACTGTAGCAACCCCACCGTGAGGTCTTCTCTGGTGAGATCTGACCACAAATCAGTCTCATTCGAAGTAACTGTCACGTTTGACCCCCCCCCCCCCCACAGCAATTAAACTAAAAAACGTCCCCAAAGCAGATTATAACCTCTTACGGGATGCTATAAATAGCTTCACTGCACCCCCCCCGATGGAATTGGCAACTATGCCGTGTTCTACACCAGTGCTTTATACAAACACCTGTATAACTCCATTGACTCTGAGATATCCGATAGGACCAAAACAAGCTCCTCAAGACAGATTAAACCTCCCTGGTGGACAACTGCCATTAACAGGCTTTACAATAAGAGGAAGAAATTGCTGTGTAAGAGCAAGAGGGAGTGAGCCCTAAATGGGAAACACTCCCTCCTCAGATTAAACAAGCAAACAAGACTTCTTGTGACGTACTCCAAAGCAAATTACAAATCCAAATTAGCTTCCTCAACTAAGGACAACCATAAGGCATATTTTATTTAGCAAATATTATATATTTAACATTCATCAAATTTCTAAAGACATATATTAAAACAGTGCTATGGGCTTTGCTCTGGCTATACACAAAGGAATCAAAAGGATTGTTAAATATATTAATACATAAGGGAAAGAATTTTGATTAGATGTTTGTTACATTAGTATAGTTAGTTTAGATTTATCAAACTAGGAGGGAAAAGAGAGAAGGAAGTGAATTAGAGGAGAGCAAAAGGATAGGAATGTAGAGATAACAGGTGGGAGTAAAAGGTAGAGTAGACAGGTAGAGGGGAGATGAGAAGCAAGTGGGTTCAGTCTGATGCCATAAGAAGGGACCAGGTTATCAATAGGTGAGGGAGAGCAAAATACGTGGGTTTGACCAGGGAGGGGAGAGAAGGTAGTGTTGTTGTCAGAGTGGGTCCAGTGTTTGCCTTGAGAGTCAGTTTACAGATGAGGAGAAAGGAGTCGCGGGCATGGTTTTTTGGTGTTTGTGGCTGGAGAAAGGGAGGAGTCAAGAGGAGGAGGTTAGGAGTAAGGTGTGGGTGAGGTTAGAAATGAAGGGGTGTTGTTTGGCAGATAAAAATGTTTGATGATTGGAAATGAAGGGGTAATGCAACATGTTTAACAAGATTTGCATTCAATTGTAGCGAGAGAATTGATGTGTTCTGTGTAATCCAAGCCACTACATTTACAGATGGTTAACAACTTGGTCTAACTGATTGGACTGGTAAGATTTAGTTTTTTTATGTAGATTGGTAAATTGGTGAAGAATAGAGAAGAGTGGAGATGAGATGAGTGTGGGCCAAAGTAGCTTTGGGGATTGGGTGGAGCAAAGCTCTGGGGATTGTTGGGGAGTAGAAATATTCTTTGAGCCTGAGTTTTCTTGTTGTTCTAGTGAACATCAGTTGATATGTTATGATAGTGTTGGTAATAGAAGAGGTAGAATGTCAGTTGTCAAGGTAGCTTAGAAGAAGTAGAAGGAGATGCGGAGAAGTCCAGTGAGGGGGGAGATAGAGAAGTGGTTTGAAAGGGATTGGGTTGGCAGCGTTTTAGGAGAAGTTTTGTTTTTACATAGTAGGCATTTTTTATAACCATACTTCATCAATGTGGGTATTACCAGATGAGATTTAGAAGCTCTCTGGCATGTATGCAGAAATCATGTCGTGGAAGTCATTAGCTTGTGATGCGCCCAGCTGAAGAGGGCCCAGAATAGAAGACATTGCAGGGGAGAGAACGAAGAGTGAGAGAGAGAGGGAGAGAGGGAGGGGAGGAGGGAGGAGAAGAGAGGAGAGAGGTACAAGAGTAGCTTGTGTGAAGGGAAAGAAAGATAATGGGTTCTTGTTCAAATGGTCTTAGTCCCAAGATTTTTAGAAGAAGAACTGAAGAAGAAGAGGTGATTGACCAAAATAAAAGGATAAAAGAAAAGAAGAAAAGAGGTTTGTGGCTTTTATTGTTGTTGAAGTTTTTGTTAAAAAGAAAAAGAAACGAGCAGTGTTGGTACTGTGAAAGGCCTGAAACCATGTTGACAATGAGATAAAATGTTGTTGTGTTTAGTTTATGGGACATTAACTGATTTATTATACATTTTTCCCATGATCTTTGCTAGTGGGAGAGAGGGGCAATGGGTCTATAATTAGAATATTCTGTGAGTTTATTTACATCTGTAACCTAAAAGGAAAGGCCCAGGTTTGTGAGGAACTGATAGTTAAGGATGCCACATATACTGAGCCTGTGGACATAGCTAACCTGTTGGCTGACAGGTTCTGTGAAAACTTCACTCCCCTGTCCCCACTATACATACCCAATGACATCATTACCACCTGTCCTCTACCTTGTATCTCTAAAGAGTAGGTAATAAATGCCCTCTCTAAGGCCAAAAACATAGCAACTGTAGGACCTGATAATATCCCAGGCTGCGGTCATAGAATCTCCAAATGATGTCAACATCCTACAAGAGGGTCTTATACAAACAAATAACTGGTGTCAAAGTCTTGGTGTTAAACTCAGTGCAAACAAATGAATTATCATAGGTTCATAGGTTCACAGGTTAGTACTGGGCTATCTGCCCGAAGGCATATATTAGCCCAGCCATGTTGTGCGGTATTCACCACCCCTTTAATAGTTCCCTAGCCCCTTGTACTAGCAGCTAGTACCCTTGGCCCCTATCTAGTATTGCTGTTGGTGTGATCCCCAGTGTGAACTTTCTGTTACCCATCCACTCATCAAGGTTCCTCTTGAAGAGTGATAGTGAGGGGCTCTGTCTTATGTAGATCGGGACCCTGTTCCATAGTAAGGGAAGTCTCTGCGAAGGGAATCTATCCCTCCAGCATGTTCTATTCATTGTTGTGTTGAGGTTTATATCCCTAGAGTGTGTAGCTTGAGTAGATTTGGCTTTGCTAAGAAGGAGCATGTTCAACAATTCTGGGTTGGACATGGCTCTGTACATTAGACAGAGATCGCCTCTGAGAAAGTGGTATGCAACAGAGAACAGTCTTAGCTTTTTCAATCGTGCTGCATAGGGCAACTGTTTGAGGCCAGTAATCCTCTTGGTTAGGTACCTTTGTGGTCTCTCCATCTGCTGGAGATGTCTATCCAGGTACATTCCAATTGGTGCATTGTACTCAATAATGGGTCTGATGAGGGAAGAGTAGAGGGGCACCATTACATCCTTAGATCTTGATGTGAACCCTTTCGTGATCAGATGGGTCACATAGAAGGATTTTCTAACCACTTTGGCAACATGGTTACCAAAGGAAAGCTGACTATCTACTTGGGTCCCTAGATCCCTTATTTCTTCTTCAGATTTCAGGGGATTACCTCCTATGTTGTAGTTTGCGGGTACTCTGTTTTTCCAAAGGGGATTACTACGCATGCATTTAGCTTGAGACCATGGCTTTGACACCATACATCAGTCTCATTTAGGCCCTTCTGGAGGATCTCCATGTCGGCCGGAGACTCTGTTATAGCACCCAGTTTGCAGTCGTCCGCAAACTTAGTCAGCCACAGCCCTTCCATGCTTGCCTGTACTTCTGAGAAGTATATGCCAAACAGGAGGGGCCCCAGGACAGAGCCCTGAGGCACACCACTCATTACTGGTCTGGATTCGGACATAGATCCCGCTACTCTTACTTTATGGGATCTGTCTGAGAGCCAGTTTGTGATCCATCTTGTGACATAAGGGTTTATACCCAGGCTGGTGAGCTTATCAATAATACCTGAATGGGGAATGGTGTCAAATGCTTTAGCAAGGTCAAGGTAAGCAGTGTGTACCTCCTTTCCCTTATCTATAGCCTGAGTAACTGTCTCAAAGAAATCCACCAGGTTCAGGAGGCATGATCTGCCCTTGGCGAAGCCGAACTGTGTGGGGTCCAGTGACTGAAGTTTCCCAGTCTCTCCATTTATGAGTTCCATAATGATTTGCTCCATAGCCTTACAGATCAGACTGGTCAGGTTTATTGGTCAGTAGTTTCCAGGGTCAGTTGTGGCCCCACCCTTGTGTACCCTTTTGGTAAGAGTGAAGTTTCTGCTAACTACTACATCAATAGCAACAACCTAAGTACCCACTCAGTGATGAGAAACCTGGACACACAGGTTGACAGAAACCTTACCTTTGATCAACACGGCTCCATAGTGGTAAGAAGGGCATTCTATATTGCTCATCTCATAAGTAAGGGCATTGCTTCCAGAAAAAAAGAAGTTATAACCTCTCTGTACTCTTCCCTCATCAGGCCAATAATTGAGTACAATGCCCCTTTTGGAATGTACCTTTCCAAGTACCTACAGCAACTGGAGAGACCACAAAGGTTCATCACAAGACAAATTCAATGTCATCAGAATCTGTCCTATGTGGATCATCTGAAATCATGGTCACTTTATTCTGTTTCATACAGACTACTCAGAGGTGATCTCTGCCTTCCATACAAGGCAATCTCTGACCCTGCTTTATTGGAAATGCTGCATATCCATAAGTCAAACGGTGCACAGGTTACTCGCTCTAAAGACCTTAACCTGGTATGTGATATTAATAGAACCTGCTGGAGGGACAGAGTTGTCTCTGAGAGGTTACAACACCATAGGATCAGATGTCCAATTCATGTCAAACAGTGCACCTCATTGGCCCTCTTCAAAAATAATCTGGATAATTGGATGGGTAACCATAAATTCACCCCGGGGATTCCACCTGTGTCCCTCTTGGATGCAGGCATTAGGTGCTGATCATAGAAATAGGGGTAGAACTTGGCTAAGCTTGTAAGAACCCTAGGGCCATAGCCTAGTAACTTTCTATGATCCTATGGTCCTATGATATGTGATAACTCATAAGAATTATAACAACATTTTGCACATAATACCTGTGCATATCCATTTAAACATCATCACTGTCATGTCTAACATAATTTACACACATTATATTGGGCTTCTGTGGCAAGCAGTAATGATAAATGTGTTGAAATAAACATAGTTATAGTACTTGTGTGCATTTATTGTGACATACCTAATCAAAATGCTGTAACAAATGGCATTCTGACCCCTCTATAAAAGTATCTGTCAACTGGATTCAAACCCTGCATCAGCTGGCCTCTTTTTTAAGCGCACTTCACTTACACCTTGTCCAAAGTGACAGTTCACTGACAGGTGCAATTTATTCACTTATTACTATCCAGTCCCTCTTAATCCCTCCTAAAGCTGTTGACGTTTGGAGGAAAGGTGGTGAATAATACTCAATAAATAATGACAATAATTAAGAGTTATAGATTTCCTTTACTTCACAAAATGTGTATTAATTAACATTATTTTATTCTACCAATGTCTCAAGTTAATAGTATTAGTATTTTAAAAATCTCCCTAATTGTCCCTGTTTTTTTCTGGGTCTGTCCCTGGTTCTGTTGAAATTTGTCCCTGACTGGGTGAGAGCTATGGTCTAAAACACCCTTCTTCTTCTTCTCGGCTGAGGTCTGTCAGCAGAAGCACCAGCAGCTTGAATTAAAGCCCACTGAGCCCACTGTACATACAAGTTTATAATGGTAGCAGCAACTGCTAATGTTTTTTCTAAGTGTAATCATGGTTGTAATCTTCAAAATTTTGGATTTCAGAGCAACTGGCTACACTGAGTGTGCATGATTGTTTTATAGCTCCACCATGTTGGCTTGATTAATTAGCATGTAATTTGGCTACTAATGCTGTCATTAGCACATTATACCATTTTTCCTTTTTTGTGGTGTAGAGTCATTTAATGAATACAAACTAGTGAGATAACATGTGTATGGTGTGCCATGATGCATACACAATAGCTGCACTTAGTGTAGCCGTCTGGCCCCTCATCTTTATATAACTTGTATACAGTAACTGCTTCTAATAATCAAAACTCCCAAATGTCATCTGTTTTGACACACTTTGGTCGACAAAACAGTTGGTCAACAGATATGTGAGATCAACAATCCCTAGTTTGGGGAATATGCCCCTTCCATGGGGACTGTCCTGTCTAAAAGTTTATATATATAACTGGCATGCTGAAAGGTCCACAGATTAATTGGCCTTGTGAAAAAATGGCAGTTTTCTTTTGCGTGGCTCCACATTTTGCCTCAGAGCATGTGTGATATATACTGTATATACTGTATATAGTACTGAATTAAGTTAAAACTCGCAAGCACTGACATTCACAACATCAACCAGAAAATATTGAAACTGCAAACATTGACACACCACACTGCAAACACTAACACACCACACTGCAATCACTGGCACACCACACTGCAAACATTGACACACCACACTGCAAACACTGACACACCACACTGCAAACATTGACACACCACTACACATGCAATGAGCAACAATATTAGCAGGTGAAAAATATCAGTTAAAAAAACAAGTAAAAACATCATTCTTTGCAGGGGGGGGGGGCAAGCACCCTTCTACGCCAAAGTGGAGGGTTGTTCCCCCTATACATCCTGATAATTATATATACTAACTTTGAGATCACACAGCATTGTGTAATCTTCGATGCCTGTTGACCATCTCTTTATCTGTTAAATCAACTAAATTTTGTTGACTAAACAGATGATAGCCAAAGCTAATGTCAACAAAATCATTACTATGTATATATACATGGGTCTATATCATATGATCGAAGTTCCAAAACTTTGAATCATTAAAGGAGAAACTTTAATGACTGAAGTTTCGGAACTTCAAACGCACATACAAAAAAAAGTAAAAACAGTAAAAAAAAAAAAAAAACACTCTATGCAGGGGGAAAAGCCCCCCTGCACCCCCCCCCGCATCTCCCACTACTTATATATACTAACTCCAAGATCGCACTACAGTGCAGTAAAGGGAAATCTTCCCTTTCCGGGCTCTGTGGCGATCTCTGTTATATGCTTTGAGGTTTTACAACTTCGAACATTAAAGTTGCTTCTTTAATGATTCGAAGTTGTAAGACTTCGATCATATGATAGGAACACACACACACACACACACACATATATATATATATATATATATATATATATATATATATATATATATATATACACACACACACACACACACACACATATGCATGCACACACATACATACACACACACACACACATATATATATATATATATATATATATATATATATATTTATAGGTTCATAAGTTCATAGATGTGTACTAGGCTAATGGCCCTGGAGCCTTTACAAACCTAGCCCATAGGATTACCCTGGCATCATGCCACCCGTCCTTAGTTCCCAGTGCCTCTGTCGAGCAGAGCCACTGGAGTGATCCCCGGGGTGAATTTTCTATTTCCCATCCACTCATCAAGATTTCTGTTGAAGAGGGCCAGTGAGGTGCTCTGCTTGACATGTATGGGAAGTCTGTCCCATAGCATGGGCAGTCTCTGTGTTATGAACCTGTCCCTCCAGCATGTTCTGTTGATTGTGGTAATGAGGTTGAGGTCTTTGGAGCATGTGGTGCGGAGGGGTTGGGATTTCTTTAGATGTAGCATTTCTAACAGAGCTGGGTCAGACATGGCTTTGTAAGTCAAGCAGAGATCTCCTCTAAGTAGGCGATATGAGACAGAGAATAGTTGGAGTTTTTTTGAGTCTGTCCATATAGGACAAGTGTATAAGGCCTAGAATCCTCTTTGTGAGGTACTTTTGTGGCCTCTCCAAGTTGTTGCAGGTGTCTGGTGAGGTGCATGCCAAATGGGGCATTGTACTCAATGATTGGCCTAATGAGGTAAGAGTAGAGGGAGACAATGACCTCTTTCTTCCTGGATGCAAAACCCTTAGTAATGAGATGTGCCACATAGAAGGACTTTCTGACCACAGTGGCAATGTGGTGGTCAAAAGAGAGGCTGCTGTCAACCTTTCTTCCCCAGATCTCTCACTCCTTCTGTGTTCAGTGGACTACCAACGATGTGGTAGTTGATGGAAACCGGGTTTTTCCCAAAGGGGATGATGACACATTTTTTGGCATTGAGCTTAAGGCCATGGTTCTGACACCAGTTGTTGGTCTCAGTGAGGCCTTTCTGTAGGATGTCAACATCACTTGGAGAGTTAATAATAGCTCCCAACTTGCAATCATCTGCAAACTTTGTCAGCCAGAGACCCTTTGTGTTGGCCTGGACTTCAGAGAAGTAGATACCAAACAGGAGAGGACCCTGGACCGAATCCTGTGGTACTCCACTCATGACTGGTCTGCAGTCTGACTTGAAGTTAGCTACTTTCAGACTGTGGGTTCTGTCTGTGAGCCAGTTTGCAACCCACCTAGCGATATAGGGGTTGAAGCCTAGCTTAGTGAGTTTTTCTCTGATTCCTGAGTGGGGAATTGTATGAAACGCAGATCAAGGTAGGCTGTATGAACCACCTTGCCTTCATCCACAGCTCTGGTGAATGACTCAAAGAAGTTGACCAAGTTGAGCAGGCATGATCTAACCTTCACAAAACCAAACTGTCTGAGAACCAGAGTTTGGAGATTCCCTATATCCTTGTTTATTAGGTCCATGATGATGCGTTCCATAGCTTTGCATATCAGACTCATTAGGCTAATGGGGTGATAGTTCCCAGGGTCTGTAGTCACTGCTCCTTTGTGGAGAGGGATGACTATAACAGTGCACCATTCAGTAGGGGCAAAGCCTGAGGTGAGGCTGTGATTGAACAGGGCACACAGGTGAGGAGCTAGTTCACTCTGTAGTTCATGTAGAACACAGCCAGGGATATTGTCAGGTCGCATAGAAGCTGTATTCTTGGCCTTTGACAGTGCAGTTTTAACCTGTGCAGCAGTAATACTGGGTGCCTGACAATCTACTAGTATTGTGATTTGTTCCTCTGAGGGGGAGAGAGGGCTAAAGTTGGCACTAAATCTGTCAGTCAGTATATTGGCAATATCTGTTGGCTCAGTATAGGAGGTAAAATTGTGCAGTAGCTCAGAGCAAATCTGGGTATTGCTGTGGAGATTCCTTACATAACTATAAAATACATATATATATATATATATAGGTTCATAGATTAGTACTAAGCTAACTGCTCTTGCAAACCATTTTAAGCCTAGTCAATTATCCCTTGTGAGAATCAAACCCTGCACCTTATGTTTGTAAAGAAAACACCTTAACCATTAGGCCATTACTGACATTTTCTCAAAAAGCACAATACACTAAGCCTCAATTCATTGATAACAAAATATCAAAACTAAATTCACAGAAAAAAGAAACACAAAGAAGTAATTTTCCTCCTGCACCCTCGCACCCCCTGCTAATTATATGCACCAACTTCAAGATAACACCACAGTGGGAAAAGGGCAAAGTCACTGCTCCCCGCTGTTCCATCACCTCAGAGAGAAAAAGGCGTGTACTGTCCTATCAGCTGATTTAATATTCAGCTGATTCAGCTTTTTCTCTTTCTGAGGAAATGAATTGTCAATGAAAGATATATATATATATATATATATATATATATATATATATATATATATATATATATATATGCACACACACACACACACACACATATATACATATATATATATATATATATATACACACACACACACACACACACACACACACACACACACATATATATATATATATATATACACATACATACACACACACACACACACACACACACACACACACACACACACACACACACATATATATATATATATATATATATATATATATATATATATATATATACACACACACACACACACACACATATATATATATACACACACACACACACACACACACACACACACACACACACACACACACATATATATATATATATATATATATACACACACACACACACACACACACACACACACACACACACACACACACACACACACACACATATATATATATATATATATACACACACACACACACACACACACACACATACATATATATATATATATATATATATATATATATATATATATATATATACAATAGACACACACACACACACATATATATATATATATATATATATATATATATACACACATACACACACACACACACACACACACACACACATATATATATATATATATATATATATATATATATATATATATATATATATATATATATATATATATACACCTAGATATACACTCACACCCACACACACACACACACACACACATATATATATATATATATATATATATATATATATATATATATATATATATTCACTCTGGAAGCTCAAGATACTGAAATGTCGAATTTCAGTATCTTGAGACCAAAAGACCAAAACTGCAAAAAACTGAAACCGCAAAAAAAAAGACACCCATAATATCAAAAATAACAATCCAAAAAGAAAACTCGACCCCCAACATAAATAAACAAAAACAACAAAAAAATAACACACATACCACTACCATGCATATAAGCAGGGGGGCAAGCCCCCTGCACCTCCAATGTGGGGGGCTGCACCCCAACACCCCCGCTACTTATATATACCAACTCTGAGGTCACACTATCATGAAAAAAAGACAAATCTTATGTAACACGCCCTAATCTCCCATTGCACACTATTATACCTATCTCATGGAAAACACACATACTACATATAGAAAAAACACACCACTTTTAACACTTACACACACACACACACACACACACACACACACACACACACACACACACACACACACCTACTCTAACCAATTTCTAAAACTTCCCAAAACATTAAACCAAACCACATTCCTACACAAAACCCTAAAAATTGCAAACCTATACAAATCATTTAAAGACATCTTAGCTCCCATCTTACTTAAGCTTTATAATTGCATATCAAGTAATGATATCACAGACCTTTATATTAACCATTCAAAGACCATACTAATCCCCAAAAATAGTCTTGATAAATCAGATCTTAATAACAAAAGGCCAATCTCTCTCATGGATGTTGACATAAAAAATTTATCTGCCATACTTGTTGGATGGCTTAAAATGGTTATTCATTCCCTAATCTCTGCAGAACAAGTAGGGTTCATGTCCAGCAGACACACCTGTGATAACAGTGGAAACCATGATTAACCTTACAAAAAAGGATAGAAACCCAATGTAAGCAGTGATACTAGATGCATATAAAGCATTTGATAGGGTTAACTGGAATTTTCTGTTCACAATGTTATCCTATTTTGACAATCCCCTCCCAGTTCAACATCATCAAAATGTTATATAATAACTCCTGCACGTGCCTTTATATAAACAAACAATATTCACAACCGATAAAAATTTCAAACGGCACCAGACAAGAATGTCCTTTGTCCCCTTTTCTTTTTAACTTATATTTAGAATCTTTCTTCCTATCCATATTACAAAAAATGTACCATTCAATCCCCAAAAATTTCAATACCAACACCAGCTTGACTGCCTTTGCAGATGACTTGAACCTATATTTTGAGCACCCCATGTCTGACACTAAGAAAATCGTCACTTCCTTGAACACCTTTGCTTATATCTTAGATTATCAAATTAATCAAAACAAATCCTATATTTTCCCACTAAATCCTTTAGCACATAGACAAAATTTCTTCCCAGATTCATCTTTCCACATAGTATACTCCTTCAAATATTTAGGAGTATACTATGATCTCTCTTCCATTTTACATTCCAATTTATCAAAAATATGGTTGAATATTTCACAAGACATGTCTAGATGGCAACAGATGAAACTCCCCATGTTAGCTAAAACTTCTATCATAAAAATGAATATCCTCCCAAAGCTTCTCTATCATCTTCAAGCATCTCTTTCCTTCACTTCCAATGCCTTTTTCACTAGAATACATAAAGCTTTTGCGAAATTCATATGGCACCCCAAATCAGTAAGAGTATCTTATCAAAGACTTATCCTTCCAGAAATTAAGGGAGGTCTTGCTATGCCTGATTTACAACTATATTATAGAATTATACATGCCAACAGAATAATTGCAATTGCCATCCATCATCCAAAGTCTGTATCCTGGTCTCCCCTTTAGGTGAAAATGTGGCATAACCATGCCCTAAATAGCAAATTCAACCCTAAAGCTCTCCCGTTTTTAAGTTCATCAACCCTTAACCCGAAACTACATCACACCTTGAAGGCTATAATCAAAACCTTCCAAGAGTTATTTAAATCCCTAAATCTAGAATTCGCACTTCCCCTTTTCCAGCCCATCCACCTCAATCCAAATCTCAAACTAAACAACAATATAATAAATTTGTCAGACTACCCTCTAATAAAGGAGTATACACTATGGGATATCCATAAGCATAGTCACTCATCATTAACAGATCTCCGAACCCTCTTAAACTTACCAAAAAAATAAATCATAATGTTGAGACAGATAAGGGAAATGACTGCGTCTCTACTTCATGATCATTTTTCTAGTGACTCTGACTGTAACTCGGTGGCCAAGCTGTTGCAAAGCTTAGCCAGTATGAAAAGTATGCTATCCTCATCTTATAAGCTTATATTCTCAATTCTATATCAATAAAAAATTGTATTTGCAGAATACTAGGACCACCATGGGACAAACCTATTAGTAGATCAGAAACTAACCGCTATTAAATCCTCACTTTTGTTTTCCCCATTGTAAAAGCTTACCTATACATAATTTATGGTCAACAACGTATACTTCACTCCAGTGCACTTGAACAAATTTAACCCAAATGTGGCCACTTCTTGTCCCTGCTGTTTCTATCCCCACGCAGACATCATTCACATTCTATGATTTTGTAAATATTCCCACAGTATCTGGTGTTCTCTCAAAGTGAGACTTTACAAGATGGGATACCATAAATCAACCCTTTCCTGGGAAATGGCATTGCTACATGTTACCATCCTTAAAATGTCTAAATTAAAATTGCATATCTTAATTACTCTTGGTCTATTAGTCAAATTCTACATTACCAAACATTGGATAGATCGCACTAAGATGTCCTGGCAAGGCTTTAGGGACTTGGTTGTTAAATACATTACTTCACAAAAACTTCTAATAACTAACCCCCACAGACATACTACCAGAAATTTTGGAATAGTATATTTGAGCTCTTGTGAACAACTACAAATTAAATTACTTCATTAATACCTACTTCCACTCATTTATATGCTTATTTACATTTCTTTACCTCTTCCCTTTACCCCTACCTCGACTTTAAGGTAGCTCAAGATTAAGATTAACACTCTTTCCCTCTCTATACTTGTACTTCAAATATTGGCCAAAGGGTGATATAGTGTGTGCAGTCCTTACCATCATCTCCAATCTAGATTTTCATGGTGTATTCACAGCATTTCTTTTGTTTTTTTTTTCCCTTGTTTTTTCTTTTTCACTGCTCTTAAGCAGCACAATTGTATATATTGTATATAATGAGTAGTGTTTTTGCTATCCTCTATATTACTGTACATTGCTAACCTGCAATTATTTGTGATATATGTGTTTGTTAAAATCAATAAAATTTCTATTTGAAAAAAAAATTGCAAACCTACCTGACCCTCTGAACATAATCATATGTTGGCCATCATCTTTCCTACCCATACACCACTTAACATTAAGATTGCAGCATATCGGGAAAAACAGCACATACCACACCTACTACTGATTCGATAAACTAGCATTCGACAATATGCAGTTTCAGGCAACTGCACTTTCGCTCTTCTGGTCTCAAGATACTGAAATTCCACATTTCAGCATCTCAAGCTTTCAAAGTGAATATGTGTATATATATATATATATATATATATATATATATATATATATATATATATAAATGATAACAGAGTGTAACTATTTATCCACTCTCTGTGCACATCGTCAAGCATTTATTACCACTCTATATGCATCATTGGTCAGAATAACTCAGGTGCCTTCACAAGAAAAAAATGGAAAACACATGTTGCATATGAAAAACCAAATCACATAGATAAATCCACACAGACAGAGGGAGGACATGCACACAGTCCCACAAAAACAACTGCAGTCACATAAATCTTACATCTAGAAATAAAAGCTACACCAATTAGAATAAAATAAAGCATGCAGTCCAACTGGGAAACTGAAAAAAATGACATTATGACCAAAATGGACCTGAAATGAAAAATCCAACACAAGTCGCATCTAACTAAATGAAACGAAGTTTAAAAATACACTTCAAGCAAGTCATGTTGTAATTTCTAGTACACGGGAGCTGGCCTTACACATAGGGAAACTAGGAGGCAACTTTGGGTGCTGCTTGTCTAAGGGTACTTTTCAGCCATTTATAAAAAGTCCATATTTCCTTACTTAGGAAAAATTAATAAAGGGCAGAAAATGACCCTTAGATGAGATGTGCTGGGTGGGGGCTGCTGTTCAAAATTACACAAATGTATTGGTTAGTTGCATGCATGTTACCAGTTCATCTATGGACTTTTCAGCCTGAAAATATTAAACATTGGAGAACATCTCTGACAGTTCATGCTTCTCTGGTGTGCATTTCTTTTCTGACAAACTGCTGAGGATCACAGTTGGCCAATAAACAACAGTCCTTTACAAGTTCAGACATTTCATTTTGAGTTCACTAGCTGTTCCTTTCTTTGGCCATGAAATTGATTTATATTTTCTTGATTTTGATAAATAGCTGAGGATGGCAGTCAATAATACCAGATATTAGTGGTTGTATTGCACTGCGTCTTATAAAATGTTTGATTTTCTAGTATATCACTGAGGATTGCATTCATACAATAATGCCAGACATCAAATTTTCATACTTTGTGTTCTTCAGAAAATGCAGGTGGAAGCAAAATGTATTGTCCTCTTATTTTTTAAGTGAATTAAAGTAATACTTACATTTATTTTATACATCTAAGTAAGTCCACTGGATACAGTATCTATTTTTAGGACTACTCAGGGCCAATGTAATGGCACAGAAAGCAAATGGAGGTGGAGAGAATAGAACCCTGTACCCACTGGTGACAGAAAGCAGCTCATTAATATTTCAGTACATTATTCCTTCCCACTAACTGCTAGACATTTTGCCCCTGATTTTGGGCTTTTTCCTTCATTATTTTTGTCTTGCTCCAGATTTCTTGAGCAAAAAAAAAAAAAAAGCTGAAATATGTGCCTTGTTCTATTATTTTTTTAAGGTAAATTAAAATAATATTTAAAAAAAAATGACTTTCATCCCCCCAGTTATCGTTTGTCTTTGTCTCTGATTCTTAAGCAAATAAGTTGAGAGCTATGGATGCCCCAAAGTTTGTCTTATATTTTTGGTTTGTTGATCACAGAATTTGTGGTTCTCTGGTCAGTTGTCAAGAATTGCAGTTGTTACATAATGACAGATGTTTGACCTTCTAATTTCCTGTCATTCAGAAAATAAATGCAGTGTAAAGATTTTATTCTATGAACTCCAAGTATGGAAGAATATTTAAACTCTGCCCCTGACGTTGGGCATTGGTTTCCCTAATATTTTGGCTTTGTCCCCAATTCTTTCACTAAGAAATTGTGACAGCAATTTATTTTATAAGAGCTGGAAATTGAAGATGAACACAGACAAAGTAACTTTAATAAGTGGTGCTGTCTATGATGGAAATGACTAGCTTTTATTTGTTCTGTCTATGCAGGACTAGTGTGATTTATGTGAAGCAAATTGGAATACTTTAATGTGGAGCTACTGGTTTTGTGGAAAATCATTATACACCCATACTTTTTTATAACAATCAGATGTCTGAAGTGCACATCAAAGTGAATAGAACTGTTAGGTGGGAATGGGAGCTATAAATAGATGAAAGTAACTGACCCTGTTGTCATTTGCTCAATTTAAACAATCATTGATTTGGCTTTGTAAGACTAATATGTATATGCGTGAAGTAAGATATTCTACTGCAGTAACCACTGTTTACTAATTAGCACAATCTGACATGAGTTGTATACAGAAAAGTGGATGTAAATGACTGCTACAGACGTCATCTTTGGTTACAAGTGACTCACTGCTGCTGTTATTTGATCACTGTTATACAGTTGTCTATGATCTGATGTGGCAGGAGTAGAGTCAGATAATGAATATGTTAAATCAATATAAAGCCAGTATTGCTGTGACATATGTTTGCGTTATTATGGGGAGGAGGTTGTAATGTCTTTAAGAGTAAGAAGATGCCCATAATTTGCTCACAAGGCAAACATTTCCTGCACATAATAAGAATCATTTTCACTTGCAGTAGTGTTGCTATTTCATTGCACATAACTTTGACTGAGTTCTTGGCTTTTTCTGTGGTAAGTCTGCATGTCCTCCCTCTGTCTGTGTGGATTTATCTATGTGATTTGGTTTACTCCAGCACACCAAAGACATGACATAGGTGAATTGGCATTACTCCAGTTCAGGTATGCATGCAGCATATGTGTTTCTGCATCTTGTAATAGACGTGGATTGTCAGGGTAAGTGTCAGCACGTGTGCTAGTTTGTGCAAAACATCAGTATAGCTTGGTGTAAAAAGTTATCTGTGGGCACAGACAATATAGTTGGGTCCATTTATAACTCCTCTGGGTAGCAGCACAAAAAACAGAGAGTTAAGTTACCTTTCAAAAATAAGGCCTAAAATATATTACAGAACACCTAGACCCTCAACATTTCTGACAGCCTATGGGTCCCCACATTCCAGACAGTATAAGTAGAGTTTGGCACACGCTTAGCAGTGGCCTCTGCCCTGAATCTCATCTAGTCTACAATTGGCTCTGCTTGGAGGTGTGCATAGAATGGTTATAGTTTGCGTAGGGGGCAGTAGACAAAATTATCATTATTTCTTTCTCTTTCCTCACAAATCTCAGAGATGCACACAAGATATCATTATAGCTTGTCTGATGGCAATGTACTGTTAAGGACGGGAATGTGTTACAGTGATCATTATATTTTTCACTTACTTCGGAATCAAATATTAGATGCATCAAAAGGTGGTTATTTATTGGTGGCAAGGTTAAAGAGGCATGCTGTTTGTATGTCTGAAATGTATTGCTGTGCTCTGTTTGTTCTGTAAGTTTTGTACCAGTCTGACATCAAAGTGGTGCACAGAAAGTGACTGTGTTTTGGGGATAGGGGTGAGGAGGCATGCTGTATATATGTTTGACAGCAGACACTTGAAACATCCGTGCAGCCATTTATGCTTTCGCCCCAGTCCTTTTTTTTGTTTGTTTGTTTTTCAATTTTTTGGGGGGAGGGAGTATTTAGTTTATTCCTTGATAGCAAACATATCCTTTCCCATGTTTTTTGTTAAGACTATTACTATGTCAAAGGGTTGGAAAATAGCTCTAAAAATACACCTAAAAACTCTTAGGAACCCCATGGCTTCTGGGGGCCACTATGCCCATCTCAGGGGCTTAGGCTTAATTCAGCTACTTCCTCCACAGTTATCACACTGTTCTCTGCCCCAATTAGTGCACATTGAATGCAGGAAAAAGGTGATCTGTAAGAGAAGCCATGAGAAAAGGTACATAGAAGTAATTTGGATGATGTCATTACTTCCGTACCAGGTGTTTATTTTTTTGTAGCCCATCTTGAATAACTTTTCCATCATGGAACCTTAATCCTAGACTGCCATTTCATCTAAGGCTCTCTCTACACTACACATTTACAAATATGCAACAAACTTGCCAAAACATAAAATAAATCATTTCAGAACTATTGTAGAAGTGAAGTATGAGATGGGACCTTCATAGAAACAATATATAATCTACTTAAAGGCATATAGAACAAACTTCACAATTACCATGTGCGACTTAAAATCAATGGAAAATAGCAATCCAATCTAAAAAATACAGAAAAAATGGATAAATAGGCAATGTAGAGTTCTGCTTCATTTTACAAATTAAATATTGTGTTCTGTATGATTACAGAACCCATTTTTATGCCTCCTGTCTTTATCACTCCTTATGAAGCTCAATCTATAAACCTTAAAATATTTCACATTCTGCAAACCCCCCCTGGTATCTATTTATATATAATTATACATAGTTCATCAAGAACAGAATGTACAAAAAAAATGAATAAACTATAACAGACTGGGTGTTACAATTAATTCAGTAAAAGATGCTGAAGTTATTCAAGATGGGTACAAAAAAAATAAACAGCTGGTACTGAAGTAGTAACTTCATATTTAATGTCAGTAAAAGTACATACGAATGTAGGAACAACACTAGGCAAAGAATCACAGGGACCATAAGAGGCCTAGCCATATGCACCTTAAAGTAGATAAAGCTAATAGTCTGTATCACCCTTTACGAGTACTTAATAATGTATGCTAAGACCTGGCAGAAAGGATATAAATGATAATTGCTTAATCAATGGCTAAATCATAAAAATGACACTATCATTAAAAACAAGTTAAAAGTAGACAAAATTTAAACTTTGAAGCCAAAAGGGGTTAAAACTAAACAACGTCAAAATACAACTTAAAACCAAAACAGATGCTGTCAGAGTACGAAATGGACAACTGCAACTCATTTATTAAGTTAAAAACAAATATAATATATTTTATTATGTTAATGTAATTTTATATAAAATTGATGTGATATAATTGTCATTAAATTTCACTAATAAAAATAATTAAGAAAAAAAAACAAATAGAATCATAAACATTAAGAGGTTTCATCCCTAAAGGTTTTGGGAATTCATTAGGTTCATTACCTTTTCAGAAAATACAAACAGCACCATAAAACCCTTTTTAGAGAAGGTTCACACATTTACTTAAATTAATCATGGCTCGAAATATCTCAACTTTAAAATACATACTATCAAGATGTATTCATTTATTCATGGTGGTGGTGATTCAACATTTAATTTTAACTGCCACCAAAGCTCACATGCCGCCAAACTGTCCTCCCATGATCCTTCTCTTGGATTTACATTTACCTTCTCAATTACTGACCATACAAAAGTATGTCATAGTCCTTACGCTTAAAGTCTCTGATCTCTGCCTAACACAAAACTTCCGTCCTCCTCCCTAAATCAAAATTCCTCTATCCTTCCCTAAACATATACCACTTCCACTCCATGGACCTAACTCCTCGAATGCACCTTAACCATATAAATCCCCTCCATTGCCTAAATCTGAATTTCATAACCACTCCCAAAACCTAGAGTCTCCTCATGCTCTCTAACCCTAAAATGATCTCCTACATCCCAAACCAAAAGTTCATGTACTCTGAAACTCCTCATCCCCTCCCAAAACATAAATTCTCTGATGGCTCGCTAACCCTAAAACTCTAGTCCCCTCTCCCTAAACTTAAACTGCTTGATCATTCACTAAATATAGAACTCCACTTCCTCCCTGTAATCCTAAATTCACTAAATTGCTCCCAAACCATAAAACATCCCTCTCATTCCCTAAACCTAAAGTCACAGATTGCTCTTTAACCCTAAACTCCTGTCCTACTCATTAAACATAAAGCTCCCCTTCATCTCCCTAAACCTAAATTCATCTCCTAACCTAAAATATAATCCACAGTCCCACACCCCTTCCTCTATACCCCCAAAGTTTCTACAAATGCCTGACTGAGACTTGAATAGTATGTTATAGCAAGGTGCAGAAGCTCTACTCTTGCCACATGACTGCCTTACAATGCCTGAATGCATTTGAGTTTAAGTGCAAGTGGTAGTCTATACAAAATGCAACAAGGTCAGTTCCCTGGCTGTGAGTCTATGGTCTTTGAGCAGCCAGGACTTGGGCAGTTGTAGGAGACCTTCTCTAGCCCATCTAATTCTAAAAGGCATGTGTAGTCCCTGCAGGAAGACCATTTTACTACTTTATAACTCACAAATCAAAACCACTATTAAATATTATCCTACATCTTGTAAACTTCAAACAAGCTAACTAAATGTATTTTAAAAGGGCTGATGTCACAGTGCTCGATGTATGGGCCATTTGAAATGTCAAGACCCGCTACAGCTAGTCCCAAAATGTGGACATTAATGGCCAAAAGATGGTACTTTGATATACTAAGTCTGAGATGCCATTTCTAAGAATATTCCCTCTGAGGTATGGTGATCTCAGAGTTAGTATATGTAAGTTTGGGGGATGTGGGGGACTTGCCCTCAACCCTCCCAAAAAAGAAGTTTTAAGGAAAAGAGCAATTTCTGAGATTCGCTCATCTCCGGACTTTCAGTCCTTTTGGGGCTTTTTTGGCTTTTTGGCAAAGTGTATTTTGAGTGACGACATTTCAATAGGGAGCCACATGGCTGTCTTCCTTGGTCATGTCATGGATTCATAGGTACATAAGTAGATAGGTGCATAGGTATTTACTAGATCTCAAGATGCTCAGCCTTACATTCTCATACTATTAAGCCCTTTTATATTCTATATGATTAACCCAGAGATGGGTCACAGAAGGATGTGTTAGGACATTCTCATTTTTGCCCTATTCATGAGGGACAGGGCTGCTAAATCAGATGTAGATTTGTAGTTTCCTATCCATTCATCTATATGATATATGAATACAGTAGGTGAAGTACTTTGCCTTATGCTGAGTGGAAGATGGTCCCATAGAAGTGGTGTGCTCTGTGAAACAAACCTATCCTCACTACTTGTTCTGTTTATGTTGTAAAAGAGACTGAGATCCATTGAGCAGGTGTTTATGCTATGAATGGACTTTCAAATGTGTAATAGGTGTGACAGAACAGGGTCTGTTGAAGCTGTATATGTAAGGCAGAGGAGACCTCTCAGTAGCCTGTCTGATACAGAGAAGATGGACATGGCTTTGAGATGGTCTGCAAAGGTTTTACAATACACGCCCTTGTTCTTTAAATGAGAAAGTGGAGTGGTATTTCCATCTGTGACAAGTGTTTGGACAGGTATATACAAAAATGGTCATCCTCAAGGATCAGCCTAATGAGTACCAAGTACAGTGGATTAATTACATCCCTGGATCTGGAGCAGCACCTTTCGATAAAAGCTGTGCAATGAAAAAGGGCTTTCCTGGAAGAGTGGAAATGTGATGACCAAAGGACAGTTAATTGTTGACACAGGTTCCCAGATCTCTCACTACAGAATCAATTCTCAGGGCTGTTTTGTCAATGTGATAGTTAAAAGGGGAGTTATGCTTGCAAAGGATATTATTCTGTATATATTAGTATCTATTTTTAGTCCATTGTTTTAACAACAACTATTTGTTTGGGACAGACCCTCTTGGAAGATATTGGTGTCTTTTGGAGAGTTTAAGATGGCATCAAATTTGCAGTCATCTGCAGACTTGGTCAGCTTCAAACCAATAACATTCCCATTGACCTCCAAGAAGTGAATGCCAACTAGGAGTGGTCCAAGGACTGAACCCCTGGAGTACACAACTAATGACAGGTCTTTTGCAAGAGGCAGAGCAACCTATCCTAACTTCCTGGATTCTATTTGTGAGATCATTTGCTATTGAATGAGTTACGTAGGGACTGAGATGAAGCAGGGAGAGTCTGTCTACAATATCAGAGCATGAAATGACATTGAAGACTTTTACAAGGTCTAGATATGCAGTGTGCACTCTTCTGCCCTCATCCATTACTTCAGTAATGTGTATAAAGGAGTTGACCAGGTTAAGTAGACAGGACCCATCCTTAAGGAATCTGAATTGGGTTGCATCAAGAGTCTATGCATTACCTATATCCCCATTTATTAATTATATAATGATTGTAATCCAAAAAGGAGCAAAACTGAGAAAATTCAAAGCGAACTGGACAACCAGGAAAAAGTACAATTTTATTTGAGCACTTTCATCAATTTTTAACTATGACTTCTTCAGAATAAAATCAAGTTACACTCAGAGTCTTATGTAACCAGTGCAATAAATCAGTTAAAAAAGCACTTGTAGAATGTACATCCACTTTTAAAGGTACAGGCTCCCTTAAAGCATTTTACTAGCAAGCCATGTAAATTTTTACCATAGATGTTATATTTCTTTATATATATTTTTTTCAAAACCAAGAACAAATAAAATCAATAACATTCTTGTCATGGTTGTAAGAGACATTAAATATTTAAATGCCGAAGTCTGCTTTTAATTTAAAAAAACTACTAAGTGAGACCATATCATTAAGCCCTGGGCTAGTGGTGGCATTGACCCTCAATTGCCATAATAGTTCTTTATACTCCAGCATATGGTCGATAGGGCCACCCCTTTCGTCTATGATGATCTGTTCAAGAACTATAAACTTGAAATAGTGACCTGGGTGAAGTTTAATAAGTTTGGCTAATGCATTTGTGATGTTACATTTGTCTATATCATAAACATGTTGGTAAATGCAAGTTCTAAAAGCATTTTTGGTTTTTCCGATATAGAAGCATGAACAAGTCTGACAAATGCTGGCGTAAATGACTTTTTTACTGCCACAATTGTGTTTCTGAAATAATCTAACCCTCCATAACCTTTTAGTAAAACACTGTCTCCCTCTAGTATGTGCTTACACTGGGTGCACTGCCCACATTTTTGTCATTTTTCCCAGTCTACCGGTGGTACTACTAGATGGATGTCTTTCAAGAATATTTTTGATGCTGGTGTCCTTTCTGTAAACCACTATGGGGGCTTCACCAACCTTCTGACCTATGCTTTCATCACTGTTAAGGATGAACCAGTTTTTGAAAACAATGTCCCGAATCAGTGGGAACTGTGGAGTATATGTGAGGATGAACCAGAAATGCTCTGTCTCATATCGCCTACTTAGAGACTTACAAAGCCATGTCTGACCTAGCTCTGTTAGAAATGCTACATCTAAAGAAATCCCAATACCTCCACAGCACACGCTCCAGAGACCTCAAACTCATTACCACAATCAATTGAACATGCTGGAGGGACAGGTTCATAACCCAAAGACTACCCATGCTCTGGAATAGACTTCCCATACATGTCAAGCTGAGCACCTCACTGGCCTTCTTCAAGAGAAATCTTGATGAGTGGATGGAAAATAGAAAATTCACCCGAGGGATCACTCCAGTGGCTTTACTCGACAGAGGCACTGGGAGCTAAGGTCGGGTGGCATGGTGCCAGGGTAATCCTATGGGCTAGGGTTGTAAAGGCTCCAGGGCACCTATGAACCTATGAACCTATAATTACCCAGGCTCACTGAAGCCCCACCTTTCTGCGAGGGAATGGCTGCAGCTGTCATTTATTCATACAGCATGAAGTCTATTTTAAGCCCCACCTTTCTGCAAGGGAATTACTGCAGCTGTCATCTATTCATACAGCATGAAGGCTGGTATTACATGGCTTTGGCAGGGGATCAGACACGTCATATTTCAGGCTGACCAATACACAGCCTGGTATGTTATCTGTCATAAACAGTATTCTTGGTCTTAGATAGTGTCATTAGTGAAGTTAAAAACTGAAGTATTTTTTATATGTAAAAGTTGTTTATTCAAGGTGAATTTGATGGTAATAGTTTTACAAGAATAATAATTTCAATGGATCTGGAGAAAATGAAAGAAGTAATGTTAGAAGACGTATTGGAAAATTAACTAGATTGTGTGGATGGGGCCCAACCTAAAAATCATGGCTAAGACATGAACTCATCAGGACTGCAGTGGAGAAGGTAATACATGACATAAGACATTTATTGAGGTTATCGATTCATTATGTAAACCAAGTGGATAATCTGCACATTGACGACTATAATTTACTGTACAAGTAGTATGATTCTGTCATTTTTAAAACAAAAAATCTACTGAAGTTCTGAGATAAGGCACGGGTAACATATAAACAAAAAGTATGCATAGAACAATGATTAGTTTCACTTGGTGACAAGGTAAAAAGAAGAAATTTAAGACTGAATGGTATTTTAGAATGCAAGGAGGATGTGGATTGTTTAGGATTTATTCAAACAAAGATGCTGCTCTGGAAAACACTTACAAGCTTGTTGGTACTTAATTGATTTGTATGGATATTAAGAAGCCTGCCTTTACCTTCCCATGGCAGTTTTTGGCCCTTATATTTTACATATGAATAACCCAGAAGAGGACAGAACAAGGATAGGTCGGGTAATTTACTTGTTGTCCACATCCATAAGAGACATGGGTGCTAAACCAGAGGAATGAATTTGTGATTTCTCATTCTCTCATCTTAGCAAGAACTCCATGGGTATAGAGAAAGTATACAAACTGCCTTTATCCAAATATTAACAAGAATATGGTAGGCCCAGAACAGTACCGGTTCATTTTACATCTAAGTAAGAAGAGAAGTAACAACTGTGAGATATGGCAAAGAGATATCAAGGGAAAACTCATCCAGTTTTTGTAGATTGTTACTTCTCAGAAGTTAGCAGACAGCACAGATATCAATTCACTGAGGTAATTGGGGAATTTAGAAGGCAAAGATTAAAATTTAAACTCACTCTTTCTGCAGTTTTGAAGATATTTTTCCAACCAGTATGCAAACTTTTATCAATGATAAATCAGTAATGGATAGACCATAAGAAATGCCACAATTGTAACATCATGTTTTATAGGTTCATAGGGGTGTACTAGGCTAATGGCCCTGGAGCTTTTACAAGCCTAGCCCATAGAAGTGTCCTGGCATTGTGCCGCCATTGTTAGTTCCCAGTGCCTCTATGAAGTAGAGCCACTGCAGTGATCCCAGGGTGAACTTTCTATTTCCCATCCACTCATCAACATTTCTCTTGAAGAGGGCTAGTGAGGTGCAATGCTTGACATGTATGGGAAGTCTATTTCACAGCATGGGCAGTCTCTGGGTTATGAACCTGCCCCTCCAGCATGTTCTGTTGATTGTGGTAATGAGGTTGCGGTCTCTGGAGCGTGTAGTGCAGAGGGATTAGGATTTCTTTAGATGTAGCATTTCTAACAGAGCTGGGTCAGACATGGCTTTGTAAGTCAAGCAGAGATCGCCTCTTAGTAGACGATATGAGACAAGGAATAGCTGGAGTTTTTTGAGTCTGTCCATGTAGGACATGTGTTTAAAGCTTAGGATCCTCTTCATGAGGTTCTTTTGTGGCCTCTCCAGCTGTTGCAGGTGTCTAGTGAGGTACATGCCAAATGGGGCATTAAACTCTAAGATTGGTCTAATGAGGGAAGAGTAGAGAGAGATAATGACCTCTTTCTTCCTGGATGCAAAACCCTTAGAAATGAGATGTGCCACACAGAAGGACTTTCTGACCACAGTGGCAATGTGGTGGTTAAAGGAGATGTTGCTGTTAACCTGTGTCCCCAGATCTCTTATAACACCTTCAGTGTTCAGTGGGCTCCCATCAATGTGGTAATTACTGGGAAATTAGTTTTTCCCAAAGGGGATGACGACGCATTTTTTGGAATTAAGCTTAAGGCCGTGGTTTCAACACCAGTCATTGGTCTCAGTGAGACTTTTCTGTAGGATGTCTGCATCACTTGGGGAGTTAATAATGGCTCCCAGCTTGCAGTTGTCTGCAAATTTGGTCAGCCAGAGTCCCTCTGTGTTGGCCTGGACTTCTGAGAAGTAGATGCCGAACAGGAGAGGACCCAGGACTGATCCCTGTTGGCAGTCTGACTTGGAGTCCGCTACTTTCACACTGTGTGTTCAATCTGTGAGCCAATTTGCAACCCACCTAATGATATAGGGGTTGATGCCTAGTTTGGCAAGTTTATCAATAATTCCTGAGTGAGGAATGGTATCAAAGGCCTTGACCAGATTGAGGTAGGCTGTGTGAACTGCCTTACCTTCATCCACTGCTCTGGTGACTGACAAAGAAGTCAACCAGGTTGAGCAGGCATGATCTACATTTCACAAAACTAAACTCCGTGGGATCTAGTGTTTGGAGATTCCCTGTGTCCTTGTTAATTAGGTCCATGATGATGTGCTCCATAGCCTTACATATCAGACTTGTCATGCTAATGGGGTGATAATTTCCAAGGTCTGCAGTCACTCCTCCTTTATGGAGAGGGATGACTGTAGCAGTGCACCATTCGGTAAGGACAAAGTCTGACATGAGGCTGTGAGCGAACAGAGTACACAGATGTGGTGCCAGTTCACTTTGTAATTCATGTAGAACACAGCCAAGGATATTGTCAGGTCCCATGGAAGCTGTATTCTTGGCCTTAGACAGTGCAGCTTTAACTGTGCTGCAGTAATGCAGGGTGCCTGCCATTCTTCCAGTATTGAGATTGGTCCTTTGGGGGAGGGTAAAGTTGGCACTGAATCTGTCGGCCAGTATGTTGGCAATATCTGTTGGCTCAGTATAGGAGCTGCTATTGTGCAGTAACACAGAGCAAATCTGGGTATTACCTTGCAGATTCTTGATATAACTAAAGAAGGCTTTGTGGTTGTTTTTAGTGTTTGCCTCAATTCTGCCTTCATAGCTGGCTTTAGAGGTTTTGATGAGGGATCTCAACTTTTTGTTGAGGCTAATAAGGGAATTTTTTCAGTCTTGGAACTTCACATTTTCTGCAACAATTTCTTCTTTCTGTTGTAGAGTTTATTAATAGCAGGGGACCACCAGACTGGCATCCTTTTCTTGGAAAGAGCATCTTCGTTCTGTTGGGTATGGCTAGTTCCATGCATTTATGTATGTATTTGTACAGTGCACTGGTGTATGATTCGGCAGTCATGCATCTATTTTCCATTGGCATGGGTACCATGAAGTTTGCCACCTCTGTTTTTAGGAGTCCAAAGTCAGTTTTGGAGAAGTTTTTCATGGTGGATACCTTTGCGGGGGGTGTGGGTGAGATGTAAATTTCCATGTTGATTAGTTTGTGGTCGGATCAACCACGGAGGAATTGACTATTGCTGTAGAGAAATGGTTGCCCAGGTTAGTAATAACCAGGTCAAGGATGTTACTTCCTCTAGTGTGGGTAAGAATGAGCTGGTCCAGGGCATTGGAATTGATGAATTCCAGGAAGCGTTGGGCTAGTGCATTGGTGCTTGAGTAGTTTTCCCAGTTGATGGAGGGGTAGTTGAAGTTTTGATAAGAAAGAGCCTAATGGTCTTCCAAACACTGGAGATAATTCAAAATTAGAGAAGTCAAAAGTTGTCTGGGATGATCAATTCCATTAAAGAAGGGATTAAAGAGTTTCATTCTTTGCCTCTCTTAGTAAATGGAGGACAAAAGACCATTGATCTGCACGATAGACTGGAGCTTGATATTTTAGGAACATTTGCTGTATACTATGATATTATTCAGTAGTTCAATTGTATTAGAACATTACCCAGAAACATAAAAATGGTCTTGAAATGGCAAATATTGTAGTAAGAAATCTGAGGAGCCTAACTCGAAAGATACAGGGGAATGTGTGTATTTGGAAACTCCTTTTTTTTTTCAAATGATGTCAGCCTGATACGTTTATCACTGAAAGCTGCTTTCAGTGAACAGGTGATGCTTGCCCATTCTCCAGTGTTGTATGACCATGGAGTTGGTATATATAATTTAGGATATGTGTGCGGTGGGTCTATCCCCGCAAAGAGGTCCAGCGGGGCTTGCTCCACCTGCAATAAAGCTTAAAACTACTGTTCACTGAAAGTGGTTTTCATCAATATTTTTTTTTTTTGATGTTTCATCTATCTGACAAAAAGCATTAAACCAATAATCATGAATCCACATACAGCTAATTTCTTATTGCAGCAATCT